>NC_056748.1:245867838-246167838 GCF_019279795.1 Protopterus annectens
AGCAGAAAATCTTTTTATTATAATGGCTGGTTTATTTTGGGTAACTTACCTGGACATCGATCCCAGACACTAGCACACAGTGCACTGATAGATGCACTTCACAAAATATTAGGGATGGACACTAGGAATTCTGCTGCTGTATTATATAATATGGGTACTAGTTCATTCACTAGTCACTCTGAAATGTTGACCTCAGAATGATTCATTATTTGTTTTGATATTTTTCTTTTTTCCTTAAGAGAGTTTTCCATTGGGTCTCTAGTGTTTTTGTTTAATTTGCTATGATTTTTTTCTTATAAAAATTTTTGATTTGTATTTATTTTAGTTTTATAACATTTTAGTAGGTAGAGCTTATTTAATTTGTATTTATTTAAATGTTATACTGGTTTAGTAGTTGTTAGAGCTTATTTGAATTTTTTTACGAATAAAGGACTTCACTAATACACTCATATAAAATTAATTTTATTTTATTTCATTTTTATAAAACAAAATTACATTCTAGTTTTATACAATTTCAAAGTTGTCAACAAGTTCAAATGTTAATATCAATAAAACATGGTTGTTCAAGTTATATTTTGTGTGATTATGTCTGTTTTTCAACTTTTGTTTGAATGTTGGTATCCCACAATTATGTTGGTTGGGTGGAATTATATTATTATGTATGCAAATATTATGTTAATTAGTGTCCAGATTTCTGGACATATTTTCCTACTTTTCATGGGCCTTTGTCCAGATTTCTGATGTCTCCAGGTTGACAGGTATGACCCAATGAGACCCGTATTAAAACACAATCCTTAATCTTAAAAAGCTCACCCCATTACATGACCTGACAACATGAATATGTACATTTCTAAGGTCTCTGTGACTAGCTTGGTAGACTTGGGTATCCTAATACAATGTAGTTATTATCTCTTGTAGTCAGACAACTACTTAATCATTAAAGAAAATAACACAGTAATCGAGTGATATGAATACACATTTTCCAGGCCACCTTGGATTGGAAGGGTCCTATCTGCACTTTTGTGAGAGAATTGTGTTGATTGGGACATGACTGAAACAGGGAAACTGGTCTAGGGCTTGGAATAAGCATCCTCATTGGCTCTTTTGAATTTTATTAGAGGTTTTTTACAAGTTGTAGCTTATGGTATTTAGGCCTTGCATCTGAGCTGGTTTCTGTGTTTGTACTAAGCTGAACTGAGGTAGGCCTCCAGCCACAACTCTGAGCTGAGATACCAGATGACTAGAGGCTTCTACGCTTCCAATAAAAAACATAGGTTGCCTGTTTTTATGCTTATTTATACTATTTACTGCACCTTTTATTGCTGGCTGCCTACTTTTATACTGTATTTATTTACTGTGTACTAAACTGCACTGTTATACTGCAATTGCCTCCTATACTGTGACTATAAAATCCAATTGTATTGCTGTTTTCACTATTTAGCAAGTGTTTTTGTTGTTTCCACTGTTTTACTGATATTTTTTCACTGTTTTAAAGCTATCTGTTCTGCCTGCTCTGGTTTTCCTGCCAAGCAGTATTTAATTAGCTAACCTGTTAACTGTTTAAATTATTCTTTAGAGCCTCCAGACTGATTTTCTGCTGTTTTAAACATTTTTTGGTGTCTCACTGCTATTTTTCTGCTGTGTTAAACATTCACTAGTGTTTCCCACTGAAACTAGGGTAGCTAGTAGCTGTAGCATAGTTGAGATCCAGGCCTGTTGTTTCTGGAACTGTTTGTAGTGGTGTGTTTGTTCTGAGCATGTTTTACAGGCCATCTTGGATTGGAAGGGGCCTATCTGCACTTTTGTGAGAGAACTGTGCTCACTGGGACCTGATGGGTACCAGGAGGCAGGGCTAGGGCTTGGAATAAGCATCCTCATTGATCGTTTTGAATTTTGTTAGTTTTTTTTTTTTCAAGTTTTAGCTTCTGGTATTTAGGCCCTGCATCTGAGCAGGTTTCTGCTTGTTTGTACAGAGCTGAACTGAGGTAGGCTACCAGCCACAATTCTGAGCTGATATACCCGATGGCTAGAGGTTTCTGAGCTTCCAAAAAAACATAAGTTGCCTATTTTTTTTTTGCTTATTTATACTATTTATTGCATTTTTTATTCCCTACCACCTACTTTTATACTGTATTTATTTACTGTGTACTAAACTACATTGTTATACTGCAACTGCCTGCTACATTCTGCTTGCAAAATCAAATGTTATTGCTGTTTTCACTGTTTAGCAAGCGTTTTTGTTGTTTCCACTGTTTATAGGTTCATAGGTAGGTACTAGGCTATCTGCCTGAGGGCATTTATAAGCCTAGCCAGAGTGTGTCAGCTTTCGCTGCCCCATTGATTAATTAACTGAGCCTCTGTCAAGAAGAGCCAATGAACTGATCCCAGGGGTGTATTTTCTGTTACCCATCCACTCGTCAAGGTTTCTCTTGAAGAATGTTAGTGAGGGGCTCTGCCTAATGTAGTTAGGAATTTTGTTCCAAAGCAAGGGGAGTCTCTGTGATAGGAATCTATCCCTCCAGCATGTTCTATTTGTTGTTGTGGTGAGGATTAGCTCACTAGAGCGAGTGGCTTGCAGTAACTTGGATTTCTTTAGGTGGAGCATGTCCATCAATTCTGAGTTGGACATGGCTTTGTAAGTCAGGCAGAGATCACCTCTGAGTAAGCGATATGCCACTGAGTACAGCTGGAGTTTTTCTAGTCGGGCTGCATAGGACATATGTTTGAGACCAGTAATCCTCTTGGTGAGGTACTTTTGTGGTCTTTCCAGCTGTTGGAAGTGTCTTGTGAGGTACATCCCAAATGGGGCATTGTACTCTATGATGGGTCTGATGAGTGACGAGTAGAGGGGCACTATAACCTCTTTATTTCTAGATGTAAACCCTTTAGTAATTAGATGGGCTACATAAAAGGATTTCCTAACTACTTTGGCAATATGATTGTCAAAGGAGAGATTACTATCTACCTGGGTACCCAGATCTCTTATTACCTCTTCTGTATTAAGGGGGCTGCCACCTATGTGGTAATTCATGGGTGTTTTGTTTTTCCCAAACGGGATGACTATGCATTTTTTGGCATTTAGCTTGAGACCATGACTTTGACACCAGGTGTCTTTCTCAGTAAGGCCCTTTTGAAGAATGTCTGTGTCAGCCGGTGAGTCAATTATGGCTCCCAGTTTGCAGTCATCGGCGAACTTGGTTAGCCATAGTCCTCCTGTGTTTGCCTGTACTTCTGAGAAATATATGCCAAACAGTAGGGGTCCCAGGACCGAGCCTTGTGGGACACCACTTGTGACTGGTTTAGAGTTGGACCTGGAGCCCGCTATTCTTACCGTGTGAGTTCTGTCTATAAGCCAGCTGGCAACCTATCTCGTGACATAGGGATTTATGTTCAGGCTGGTGAGTTTTTCTATAATTCCCGAGTGGGGAATGGTGTCAAAAGCCTTGGTGAGGTCAAGGTAGGCGGTGTGAACTACCTTCCCCTCATCTATTGCCTTGGTGACTGTCTCAAAAAAGTCAACCAGGTTTAGTAGGCATGATCTGCCCTTAACAAAGCAAACTGGGTCAGGTCAAGGGTTTGGAGGTTCCCAATGTCTTTGTTAATGAGTTCCATGATGATGCACTCCATAGCCTTGCAGACCAGGCTAGTCAGGCTTGTGGGGCAATAGTTACCAGGGTCAGTTGAGGCCACTCCTTTGTGGAGCGGAATGACCATTGCTGTGCGCCATTCTATAGGCACGTAGCCTGTGGAGAGGCTGAGGTTGAACAGTGTGTTTAGGTGGGGGGTTAGTTTGTGCTGCAGTTCATGCATGACACAGCCTGGGACAACATCTGGCCCCATTGATGCTGTGCTTTTGGCTTTTGAAAGGGCTGTTTTCACCTGTGTGTCTGTGATTTCTGGGACACTACACTTTTCTGGTATTGTTGTGGGCCCTTTTGGGGGTGAGAGGGGGGTGAAGTTTGCACTGAATCTAACTGCCATGATGTTGGCAATATCAGTGGGTTCAGTGTATTTTGTTCTATTTTGCACTAGCTCAGAGCATATCTGTGAGTTGCCACTTAGATTCTTGACATAACTAAAGAAGGCTTTGTGGTTATCTTTCAAATCCTTGGCTATTTTTCTTTTGAAGTTAGCCATGGTGGATTTTATGAGTGACCTTAGTTTCTTACTGATACTGATCAGGAATGTCTTTCCTTCTTGGGATTTGCTTTTCTTCTGAACTAGTTTCCTCCTTCTATTGTATAGCCTGTTTATGGCAAGGGTCCACCAGACTGGTTTCCTTCTCTTAGGGGAGTGAGTCTTGGTTTTGCTAGGGATGGCACGATCCATGCATCCTTTTAGGTGCTCATAGAGTGCATTTGTAAAGGTTTCTGCATCTTGGGCAGCGTTATCCTTTAGAGTGGGGGCTGTGAAACTTACCACCTCTGTCTTAAGTAAGGTGAAGTTTGCTTTAGAAAATTTTTTTACTGTGGTTCCCTTAGTTGGGGGTGGTGGTGGGGTGTGGACATCCAGAGTGATTAGTTTATGGTTTGATCTAACCAGTGATGGGTTGACCTCTGGTGTGGAACACCTGTCACCCATGTTGGTGATGACCAGGTCCAATATGTTTTCACCTCTGGTAGGGGAGTTTACCAGCTGATCCAGGGCATTTGAGTTGATAAATTCCAGGAAGCGCTGGACCTGGGAGTTTGTACTTGAGTACTTTTTCCAGTTAACGGTAGGGTAATTGAAATCACCCAATATCAGGGTGTTCAGTAGGACCTTCATGTTTTCCAGTGTCTCCAGAAAGGCAGAGTGGTGGTCCTGGGTTATGGAGGGTGATCTGTAGCAGGCCAGAATTTGCATTCCAGATTTGCCTGATGTTAGCTGCACATGGATGATCTCGGAGGTATCATGCTGCGCCACTAACCTGGAGGTGTAGGTATCCTTAATGAATATGGATACACCCCCTCCTTTTGTGTTTCGGTCCATGTTCTGTGGCCGAAATGTGTGGTATGAGTTGTAGCCCGGTAGTGCTGGGGTGCTCTGTGGAGCCTTGAACCAGGTTTCAGTTACTGCACAGATGTTGACGTTCTCCATACTGAGGAGTTTAAGTATTTAGTGGTATTTTTTTCACTTTTTAAGGCTATAAAATACCCAACTTACATGCCTGGCTGTCACATAACCATCCCAACATAATAACTGTCTCAGAAACCTGGCTCAAACCTCATATCAAAGATACTGAAATTCTTCCCCCGACTACCAAATCATACGGAATGACAGATCTAATAAGAAAGGAAGAGGGGTAGCCATAACTTATTCCTCTTCTCTAACAGTCACTCCATACACTAACCCCTTTCCTAAATTCTCTCCTGCTGAACTATCCATAGCCTTCCTAAAAACCAACAAACATAAATCTTTATGTATAGCTGCCATCTACATTCCCACTGGTGATAACATCTCCATCCTTGAAGACATTCTCTTATGGTTCTCTTCCAACATCAAAAAGGAAACATTCATTCTTGGTGATGTGAACATCAACTGGGCCACAATCTCCTCACAATCTCCAAGCCAAACAATTAATATCTTTAACTTCTCCCAGCTAATAAACTACCCTACCAGACCCAGGAAATATGGCTCCTCTGGCACTGCACTAGATTGGATCTTAGCAACTCATCCCAACCTAACCTCAAACAGCAGAATTATGCCTGATCCCCTTAGCAACCATCTACCAGCCTATGCCCTCCAGTGTGCCTCTTCTATCCAAATACAACATCAATACAGTCAAGCTCATAATCTCACCAACGTCAATCCACAGACATTTTCCAACTCTCTGAAAAAAATTAATTGGGCCCCCTTAAAGACTCTGCCTCTGGACAGTGCAACTAGTTACTTCAACAAAACCTTCCTAGACTTACTAAACAGCCTAACCCCTCTTGGAACATAAAGAATCAAAGCCAAAACTGTTCCCTAGCTATCTAAAGAAACCAGAAAATGAATGCACCTCAGAGACAAATGTTGGAAGCAATACCAAAAAAAAAAATAAGTTAACAAACTCTCTAATCAAATTTAAACAACTCTGCAACTTAGTGAAGAAACTAATAGCTAAACAACATAAGACTTATTACTCCAAACTCCTATCAGAACATAATTCTAACCCCAAAAAATTCTAGACTTGTATTTACTCCCTTCTAACCATTGGTAAAAAAAACAACCCCTGCCCTAACACAAACTCCCCAGACCATGAGATTGCATCTAATTTGAACACCTTTTTAGTTGACTGCATAACCAAACTAACCGCAAACTTTCCCATCTACTCTCCCTCTCACAGCCCCCCATCCACTGATTTTCCCTCTAACACTCCACCTTTCAGTCTTAAACCTATCCCCACCAGCAGCATAAAAAAACTCCTCCTTAAACTACAGCCTTGCTCCTATGCTCCTGATAATCTGCCTCCATCCTTCCTTAAGATAGCTGTAGACAGCATCGCCCTCCCCATTTACATTTTTATCAACAGGTCCATCCAAGAAGCCTATGTCCCCCCACTCTGGAACAAAGTTTTTGTCACCCCTCTCCACAAAGGCAGCAATAACACAGACACTACTAACTTCTGTCCTATAGCTATTCTGTCACCTCTCTCTAAAATCCTCAAAAAGTGCATTCATCACCAACTCTTGCCATACCTAACACACAAACATCTTCTTACCCCAACACAACATGGTTTCAGGCCTGGCCGCAGCACTACCATTGCTCTTCTGTCCTTTCTTGACACCATTAATCATGCTTGCGGTGCTGGGAAAATCAAATCGACCCTTTACTTAGATCTCTCCAAAGCCTTTGACACTGTCTCACATCCTCTACGCTTATTGCAACTTTCATCCCTCAGTTTCTCTCCTTCCCCCATAGCCTGGTTTACAGGCTATCTCACCAATAGACAAGAAATTGTTAAATAGAAAAATTCCACTTCATCCTTTCTGAACAATCCCTCCGGCATCCCCCAAGGCTCTAGTCTCGGCCCCTTACTTTTCAATATTTTCATTAATAACTTTCACAAATCCATAGATAATGCTACACTGATCGAGTATGCTGATGACACAATCATCCACAATCATCTGTACAGCAAACTCTCCCTCCAAACACCTTCAAAAAACCTACACAGCCTTCTCCAGTACTGAAATTTGGATGTTAAACAACCATCTCACTCTCAATGCTAACAAAATAAAAATCATGATATTCTCTCCTTCAAGAAATTTCACCATACACAAAAGCTGTTTTAAAATAAAAAACACAATAACACTCTAATTGATATTGTACCTCACACCAAACTACTCGGAGTCACCATTGATGAACATTTAAAATCCAATGTCCATATCCAAAATAATATAAAAAAACGCACTAAAAACTAGGTCTGCTGTATAGACAAAATTGCTATCTAACAGCTACTACGAGATGTACTCGAGCCTCCTTCTACCTGCTCCCCTCTCTTATGCATGGTGCCCCTCCACTTACTCATCTCCAGCTTAGCCTAAAAACAAACTGGAAGCCTGCTATAACAAAGTCTGTAAATTTTCTACAGGGTCCAAATACTCCACCTATCACTGGCATTCCTTCCACTCCCTAAACTGGCTTGAGCTTCCTAATTACCTGAAAGTCATATAACTCACCACTGCTCACAAACTCATATTTAAGCCCTCCATCTGCCCCTCTCTTTCATCTATTTTAACCTCTTACCTTCCCGGTCATACTCTTAGATCTGAAAACCAAACCCTCCTTAAAATCTGTAAACCGCCTTCACCCTCCTGGCTAATTACTTCCATCACACTCCTTAGCTAAACAATGGACTTCTCTCGCCCCTCCTTCCGCTGCACACACAATTACTCTAATTTCAAATCTCTCCTCCATTCTTACCTTACCTCAAACTGGGATTGTTCCGGCTCCCTTGCCACCTAAATTACACTGTCGCCTCTTTCAAACCTCCCTTCAATCTCATCTAATGATCACCTCTGATCGCTAACATTATTGTTAAAACAAATAGTAAACTTGTATAAACACTCTATGACTTCTATTTTTAATTATATTATCTCTATTACTTTTGACTTTATCTTTATTTTAACATTTGTGTTTTTTTAAATGTATACTCCTTGATTTTGTATTTGTATTTATTTATTTATTTAACATTTGTTGACCGGGCTAGTCTAACTGGATATATGTCCATTTTCAGTAGAGGCCCGAGGAGAAAAGCTCCGAGTCATTACAAAGAAAGAAAAAAAAAAAAAAATATATATATATATATATATATATATATATATACAAAATTGTCCACCAGAACAGTTGAAATATATAAAAAAAATAATTACATAGTCCATCATATACAGAAAAAATGATAATGACAGTATACAATTGATTAGCAGCAATAATTATAAATAAATCCTCTACTACTATTTAGGAAACTATATATATATATAGATACATACATATATATATATATATATATATATATATATATGTATATATGTATATATCTATATCTATATATATATATATATATATATATATATATACATACATATATATATATATATATATATATATATATATATATATATATATACACACACACACACACATATATATATATATATATATATATATATATATATATATATATATATATAGATACATACATATACATATAAATACACACATACACTTAAATATGTGAGTATATAGAGGAAAGAAAGAAAAAACAAAAAATAGGACATAAAAAATTCACAAAGCACAGTGGGAGTTAGAAGAGAAAAAAAATGTTTAATCATGTCATATATAGAAGGTAGAGAAATCTCAGCAAAAATAAATAGATTAGGGAGTAAAAAAAAGAAGATGCAAGTATCAGTCTGGCTTGGAGCAGGGGCAAAGCCATTTGGTTTTAATGAAGTTTTTCAGTTTTTTCTTAAAAAGGTTGGTGGAGGTAAGAGATGTTATTTCAGTTGGAAGTTTGTTCCAAGTATTGCCAACTGCATTTGAGAATAGGCAGTCCCCAGATTTATTAAAGGATTTAGTGGCGGCAAATTGTAGCTTTTTAGCAGATCTTAGGGTAGGAAGGTTTTTATAAGAGTTAACTAGGCTACATAGTATGGGAGTATTTGTAGGATGATGTAAAATATTGTGAATAAAAATGAGTTGCTGGTAAGCTAGTTGGTTTTGTACTTCCAGCCATCCTAGAAGTTTAAGATTAAGGCAATGGTGAGTACGGAAAGGGGGTAAATTGTATATTTATGCTTTTGTATACTGCATATTCCATGCTTATGTTATATTCTGTTAACTGCTTTCGGAGCTTTTATCCCCAAGCCTCCACT
The DNA here is from genome assembly GCF_019279795.1 of Protopterus annectens. NCBI lineage: Eukaryota > Metazoa > Chordata > Ceratodontiformes > Protopteridae > Protopterus > Protopterus annectens. The sequence goes on from NC_056748.1 coordinate 245,877,174, forward strand.
GAAAATTAGCTCTGCTTGGTCCAGTAGACTTCCCTGGTCATCAAACTGGAAATAAATAAATAAATCTGTTCTGCATGTTCTGGTTTTCACTCCAAGCAGTACTTAATTAACTGACCTGTTAACTGTTTAAATCATTTGTAGAGCCTCCTAGCTGATTTTCTGCTGCTGTAAACATTTTTGTCACTGTCTCACTGCTATTTTTCTACTGCGTTAAACATTCTGTAGTGTTTCCTGCTGAAACTAAGGTAGCTAGTAGCAGTAGTATAGCTCAGATCCAGGCCTGCTGTTTCTGGAACTGTTTGAAGTGGTTTATTTGGTCTGAGCATGTTTTCCAGGCCATCTTGGCTTGAAAGGGGCCCATCTACACTTTTGTGAGATAATTGTACGATTGGGACCTGACTGGTTCAGGGAGCCCAGTCTAGGGCTTTGAGTAAGCGTCCTCATTGGTCCTTTTGAATTTTGTTAGAGTTTTGTTTCAAGTTTTAGCTTCTGGTATTTACGCCCTTCATCTAAGCAGGTTTCTGCTTGTTTGTGCATTGCACAAAACCATAAACTGCTGTGCAATTGTGCACCATAATCGGACAGTTATTTCCCTTAAAACCCAGGCAGAAATATCCATTCACCAAGCTCCTCTGTGATAGTTTCTAAAAAGCCACCCCTAGTGACAACAGTCTTCAACCTAGCATTATGGACAGTTGGCCTACCCATGTTTCTCCTGCCAGCCTTGTTGACTTGGGTCTCTTTAGGCTCATGTACACAGACAACCCTCTACTAATAACACAATCTAGTACAGAGGGCAAGAGATGTATTTACACCAAGAATCTAGAATCCATGCAATCTCTCACTCAAAACGATAACACAGAGAAGGCTGTCAACTCATCCACCACTACATATCCACATAGTACCACTACTCATATTCATAGTACATATCAAGCACTTAAATCCACATACGCAGAGGTTCTCCAAAAAACTTACCAAAACAACAGAGACCTCCAAAACACAAGTCTGTTAGAGGTAACACGGTCTCCACAGCACCCATTACACATAGCAACACCAATGTCTCACCCACCAAGCCCATAAGACGTAACACTCAAAAAACAGATTTTTTTGTCATTTGAGACTCAGTAGTGAGACACTAGGATGTCCCACTCACCAGGTTGTTCAAGGAGAAAGCTATGGTCAGCTGCCTGTCTGAAGCCATGATTCACCAAATCATACATGCACTCAGGTCTCTCAGCAATAAGTACTGTTATGACTCTGTCATAGTTCATGTTGGTGTGAATGACCTGAGATGTACCTCGCTGGACTTTATCAATAGAGACATGGTTGAGCTCTCTGAGTAGGTGTCCCAGGCAGGTATGACGCTAACCTTGAGCAGCACACTACCCTCAACTAGAATTATGCCACATTATAAAGAAAAAAAAAATTATTTCAATAATTGGATTAGTTTTTGGTGTCATTCCAAAGGGATTCAGTTCCTGTCTGTCTGAAAAGCCATGGTCGACAAACCTCGTTGCTTTTCCAGAGATGGTTTGCACCTGGCACCTCTAGGTTTCGGCTGCTGGCAAAGCCTCTTGCCTCCCCCATAATACTTTTTTTTAGGCAAGATCTCAAAAACAGCATTACCAAAGTGAAATTAACCAATCAGATAAAATAAGGGTCATGGTGCTAAATGCTTGGAGCTTAAACAAAAATCTGCACTCCCTGAAAGCACTTCTATCACTAGAAGATGTAGATTTCTGTGCAGTCCTAGAAACCTGGTTTAAGGCCTCATAGATTAGCCTGGCTCTGCAAGGTTACAGTCCCTTCCATAACTTTAGACTGAAAAATGAATGTGTGAAAAACAAAGGAGGTGGTGTTTCTATCTATATTAGAGATAAATTCACTTCCCATTCAGTTAGACTGGACAACCCATGGAGCTAGTCCAGGTCCAGGTTATGGTGGGTAATACTCTTATTCAAGTCCTAGCCAGTTACTGTATCAATCCCCCTCCATGGGTCATGATACCCATGAAGTCTACTTAACCAAGCTTAAGACAATCCAAATTTTAACAAACATACTGGTTATGGGGATTTCAATTATCCCACCATCAACTGGGAAACCTACTTTAGCCCAAACTTGGTAGCACAAAAGTTCCTTGACTTTGTGAATTTAAATGCCCTAGAGCAAATTGTCCATACCTCGACAAGAGGAACAAACATTCTAGATCTGATCCTCACCAACATGCTGCAACTGTTGGACCCCCATCAGTTAAAACTAACCACAAATCAGTCACCTTCGAACTGACACTAACACCAGAAATCACAAAGGGTGAAATCAGACTACAAAACCTCACCAAGGCAAACTATACCCTCCTAGGTGAAGATATAAATCCCTTCCAAGCCCAATCCCAAGCTAAAAGTGATAAGTAAACCCAAGCTTATACTACAGCTCTGTACAATCACTTGCATAAGTGTATAAACTCAGCTGTATCAAATAGAATCAAAGCCAGAGCCCCACATTAAATCAAGCTGCCATGGTGGACTTCCAGCATCAATAAACTCTACAATAAATGCAAAAAGTTGCTGTTCAAGAAAGCAAACACAAGGACACAACAATGGAAAAGCACCCTCCTCAGCCTTAACAGCAAATAAGACCACTTGTCAAATCCTCCAAGAGCTCATTCCAGAGAAACCTAGCAAGTACTGCCAAGGATAATTGTAAGGCCTTTTACAGCTATGTACATACCCTAAAGGGTATGACCCAAGCATGTGCAGAACTGGTAGCCAATGGTATCACACATACACTGACCCCCACAGAGATAGCGATCCTGCCAGTGGAAAGGTTTAGTGAAAATTTCACTCCCTTAGCCCCTCCTAACTTACAACAAACCCTCCCCCAAACCCCCACCTTACATATCTGAAGAGCAGGTCCTCAAAGCCCTATCCAGGGTAAAGAACATTGTTTCTATAGGACCAAATGACATCCCAGACTATCTTCTAAACAGGCTAAAACATGAACTAGCATCACCACTAAGTGCCCTTTTAAATCATAGCCTAACCACAGGCTTTGTTCCTGTGGAATGCAGAACAGCTACAGTTATTCCCCTCCACAAAGGTGGCCTAGCAACAGACCAAGGAACTAGAGACCCATAAGCCTGACCAGCCTCATCTGTAAGGCCATGGAACATATCATTATGGACCTCATAAATATAGGTGACCTCCAAACCCTGGATCCTTCTCAATTTGGCGTCATGAAGGGCAGATCCTGCCTGTTAAATCTGGTGGATTTCTTTGAAAGTGTGACCAAGGCCATTGATGTGGGCAAATCTTTGCACACAGTATACCTTGACTTGGCAAAGGCTTTTGACACAATTCCACATTTAGGCATTACTGATAAACTTAGCAAACTGAATGTAACCCCCTTTGTTGTAAGATGGGTTGCCAACTAGCTGACAAACCAGACACACACTATCAAAGTGGGTGACTCCACATCAACCAACAGACCTGGTACCAGCAGGGTGCCACAGGGGTCAGTGCTGTGCCACCTGCTGTTTGGTATGTACTTCTCAGAAGTTCAGGTCAAAAATAAAGGGTTGTGCCTGACCAAGTTTGCAGATGACTGCAAACTAGGTGCAATCATTGACTCCCCAAATGATGTCAGTATACTCCAGGAGGGTCTCACACAGACCAATGACTGCTGTATTAGTCACGGTCTCAAACTGAATGCAAAACAATGCATCATCATTCCCTTTAGCAAAACAATGTCTCTTCACACTATCAAATCTATAACAATACCCTAAGTACTCTTGAAGTGGTAAGGGACCTGGGATCACAAGTTGACCATGACCTTAACTTTGACCACCATGTGTTTACTGTTGTAACAAAAGCTTTCCACATAGCTCACTTGATTAGTAAAGGCATCACCTCAAAAGCAAAATAAGTTATACCCCCTATACTTGGCACTTATCCATCCTATAATTGTGTATAATAGCCTATTCGTTATGTACCGTACTAAGCACTTGCAGCAATTAGAGAGACCTCAGAGGTTTCTATGAAAGAAGATCAAGGGCCTCCAGCATGTGCCTTACACAGACTAACTAAAGTCATTGTCACTATACTCTATATTGTATAGACTTCTTAGGGGAGACTTATGCCTGGCCTACAGAGCAACCCAAGACACAAATCTAATGAACTTACTGCATATCCATAAATCAAATGGGTCTAGGGCTACCCATTGCAGGGACTTAAATATGGTCTGTGACTTAAATAAGACATCCTGGAGGGACAAATTTATCTCCCAGCAACTGCCACATCTTTGGAACAGGCTATCAATTCATGTGAAACAGAGTACCTCTATGACACTGCTGAAGAGGAACCTGGACTAGTGGATGGGGCACTGTAAATTCTTACCAGGAATAGCACCCACAACCCCCCTGGACATAGGCAGTCATCACTAAATGCAATCTTGGGTATTGACTAGTATTTCTACAGTATTACATTTAGTTGAAATGGCTAGGCTTAAAATGACATCCAGGTTGATAGCCTAGTAATTTCCTATGATCCTATGAACTTCCTTGGAGGCAACAGTCTCTTTGGTAACTGTGGGTTAAAACCATGTTAACTTTTAATATGTCAGGGACATGGACCACTGTATGTCAATCTGCATCACAGTCCTGAACAAATATATGTAAGGTACAGGACCTTAACAGCATTTAACAAATGAACAATGCAGCCTTATGATATAATCCATGCCAATAACACCCCAATAAGATTTGTACTGAGCAGTGGCTTCCAACGAACTCACCCGTCTCTCTCTGACAGCAGTGCTACATTGTGATAGCTTGTCACCATTAACTACAACTTGGCTAAAACTCTTGTATTCATATAACACAATTTCCAAGAGAAACTACTAATATCTTTCAGCGGTACCATCTAGATCAATCTGGCACACCACTGTCATAGATGACCGGACACTATTAAAAATGAGCCATTGACTTAAAATAAATATAGACATACAGTCTTTCTCATTGTTAGATGAATAGTAACAGTTAAAACTCATCAGGTCTATATAATATTATTTATCTTAATTAATAAACTACTAGTCATCTGTTTTGAATCTGAATAATAAAAATGATTTACTTAATACATTTTGATAATGTAGTTTGAGAATTAAATACACAGAAAGATAAAGTATTACACAAGGAGATATATTGTGTCAGAATGGCTGAGTGGTGTATGAATTCTGGTCTCCAGATAGAGGTGAGGGCTCAAATCCCACTTCTGAAAAGTAATTTGCAGTTGGAGTTTGGTATAATGGTCAAAGTATTAAGGTAGACACAAAGTACAGAGTTTGATTTCTACCTTTGATCTAGTTATTGTCTATTGGCTTTACTGGAAAAGCTCATCCAGATTCTACCACAACTTGCTGTGATGGAAAGGTTAGTTTGCTTTTGCTTTCTTGTATTTTGTATTACTTTATTGCCTTCTTCTGTTTTGTTTATTGTAATTTGTTTTCTTTACACTGTGCTTTACTCGTATTGTGCTTTTAATTGCATATTTAAACTAGGAAAGACCATAGTTGTATCTCTTATGAGTCACACAAAAATTAGAACAGGACAATTAAGGATAATTCTATGTGAAATGAGGGAGGAGCTAAGAACTAAGTCTTCTATTTAAGGGGTAAAATAAAACATTTTAAGGCTTGACTGGAAATGTTCATACAGACTCTGCCACAACTTGCTGTGAGGGAAAGATTAGTTTGCTTTTGCTTTCTTTTTTTTTGTATTATTTTATTGCCTTCTTCTATTTTGTATATTGTGATTTATTTTCTTTACGTTGTGTTGTGCTTGTATTTTGCTTTTAGTTGAATATTTAAACTAGCAAAAATACCACAGTTGTGTCTCTTGTGAGTCACAAAGAAGTTAAGTTTTTGCTACCCTCACACTCTGTCCCTGTTGTGTTTTTAACCTCAGCTGTGTTTCTAGTTGCTTACCCCTTATGTTAATTTGACCACATATCTCCTTCCCTCTCCTCTTTCATTGGCTGTTGTGTATAAGCACAAAATTGTCATTTTGTGAAATCACTCCTTTTCATCTGTTTACATTTATTTGCCATCCCACTGTATTCCATAGTACCAGAATGCAAAGTACCCACCCCCTTCCAATCTATCTTGTTATTTTAAAATGAGTGCCTCTCCACTTAGATAGCTAAAGCATAAGTTACTCCCTCTTTCATATCAAACTGCTTAGTGAACACTGCAGCTCTTAGGATATTAACCCATTTTTCATCGTGCCATTAAAATCTGTTATATCTACACCAAGACCACCAATTACTAGAGAGGCCACATTCTATCTCTTATTAGTCATCTTGGGATTAGTGCTTCTGTTTTGCTTCGGTGAGAGAATGAACACTAGAACATTAATTCTCAAAGACTGATGATCACCATAAAGCCTAATAGCTGCTTCATAGATGCTGGCTTGTAATTTGTGCTTATATTTTGCTCCTGGTTTGAGAAGGAGCAGAGTGCATTGATTCCTGACTGTTTCTGGTTGGCAGTGACTGTGTGTGCTTGACATTCCTGATTAGTTTGGTTGCTATTCAAGGTATCTACCAAGAAAAAGCTGCAACAAGCTTGCAAACCTTTGCATCATCTGGGACAAGACTGTGGATCACCAAACAGGCTGTGGCCATCTTCACATCTCTGGATTGGCGTTAATGTTTTCCTTCTATTGAGTGAAGAAGCAAAGGAGCATTATATATCAGCAGAGTGAAGCTGTAGTGAGGCCAATGCTAGCAGTAGTCAGGCAGTAGCCTTTCATGTGACTCCCCTCTTTTCATCATTCTTGACCTGCAAATTCTGTTTTCATTAAGTACTGCTTGATTTGTTTCTAACTTCAGAATATCTGCCTAAATACTCCATCCATAAATCATCAGGTTCTACATATTAGTTCCACTCAATTGTTTGGCAGTCCTCTGTATAGACACAGACACCTTGAGTGACATTTTTCTTGTAAAAGCATGACTGAAATGTCACCAATACTTAGTTGCACACAGGACAACTCATTTGCAGTACAAAGCACTGCCCTCAGAGTTGCAGACCAGATACTCCTGACATTGCTTTATATTCTCTCTCTAACTGCCTAATCAATAAAAAATGGTATGTTGCCATGGGTATGAACTTTCCTACTATCTCTATTACAAGCTTAGCGGATATGGGCATCCTGAGGTAATGTAGAAATTGCATCATGTTTACTGACATCCAGTTAATTCTCAAACTGATATGGTATGTGAGAGATGTATTTTCACAATGTCACTGGAGGCAAAGTTCTCATTTAAAAATACTAATGTTAATCAGGTTGTCAGTAGTACACACGGTGCACCCATCACACACAACTAAAAGCAGATATATACACCCACATATGCTGAGGTACTTAAATATAACCTTCCTAAACCCCAAAGACCTCCTAGATGAAGTACACATAACAGATTTCCTCAGCAGCCCCGAATGTGCTCTTTCAAAACAACACCCACATCAACACATTCAGTCATATCTCGTGTAGCCTCTACTTCTAAGCCCATAAGGCAAGCCACCACAAATCCAACTTTCTGGTCATTGGAGTCTCCAGTATAAGATGGTGATGCTCCTCTCACCAGGATGAGTAAGGAGAAAGTCACAGTCAGTTGCTTATCAGGGGCTAGGATCTGCCACATGCATTCAGGTCATTGGACCACAAGTGCCAATATGACTCAGTCATAGTCCACGTGGATGTAAATGACCTGAGACATACTTATCTAGACTATATGAAAAGAGACATCATGGAGTTCTCAGAATATGTGTCTCAGACTGGTATGAGCCGAGCACTGAGCAACATTTTACCTTCTCCAAGGATGATGCCACAATATGAACATAAGATAACTGACTTTAATAATTGGCTTAGTTTTTGGTGTCATTCTAAGGGGGTGCAATATTTGTCAGCATGAAAGGAGATGATCAACAGAGTATGCTGCTTTGTCAAGGATGGTCTGCACCTTTCCCCACTAGACTTTCAAATATTAGCTAAAACATTGTCTTCCCCCATAGTGCCTTTTTTTAGGCAATGCTAAACTGAAAGTACTTCTGGCATAGCAAATCAAAACCAAGAAAATCTAAAGGTATTACTGCTCAATGCTAGAAGTCTAAACAAAAAACTCCACTCCTTAGAATCTCTCTTCACCTGACATAATCCTGACGTCTGTGCAGTAACTGAGACATGATTTGCAGCTGTTGAGAATACACAGACAGTGCAAGGTTATAATGCCTTCCACACATTTATAACAGCTACTACACAGTCAGGGACTAAAGGTGGAGGTGTCTCAATTTACATAAAAAATAAATATACCTCAAGGCTGGTCAAACATGACAATACACTTGAGCCTCTCCATGTACAAATCACAATAGGCAAAATCCAGTACTACTTCCTTGGAAGCTGTAGGTCTCCTGTATGACCCAGGAAATCCATACCATGTACATACATTTACATGAAATAATAAATGTCCCAATAATATTTTCTTGGGTGACATTAAGTAACCCACTATTAACTGGGAATTCTATATGACACCAAATGCACAGGCACAGAGATTCCTAGATTTTGAAAACACAAACTCCCTAGACCAGATTTTCAATACACCAACCAAGAGTACAACCATAATGGATCTGGTACTCCCTTATATGGAGAGTGCTGCACAACCCCTAGTGTAATGTTTTCCCTTGTAAGGTCAGACCACAAAATGGTCTCCTTTGAAGTAAAAATAAAATCTGGACCACCAGCTAACCCTGGGATATTCAGGAATTACTCTAAGACTAACTTCCAGCTATTAAGTGATAACCTGTCAAAATGTCAAGCCCCCATAAACCCTGAGAACACTGCTGCCTATGCAGAATTGTTTACAAAAACAGTATACAACCGCGGTTAATAGCTGCATAGAGGCAGCTGTTCCAACCAGGAAGAAGTAAAGAGCTAACTAAAAGAACAAACCACCATGTTGGAATCACAAAATTAGTAGGCTGTATAATAGAATGAAGAAAATCATAGCAAAAATTGAGAGTTGCAGCACCCAGCAGGATAAAAGCACTCTCATCAAACTAAACAAACTAAGAAGATAAATAAAGTCTACCAAAGCCAAATTTCAGGTGAATTTGGCTTCCCAGGCCAAAGACAATGAAAAAGGCATTCTTTAGCTATGTCTACAACCTCAAAGGCAATACAAAATTGTGTGCAGAGCTCATTGTAAATGAGGCAGAAGATATAGCAAACCTAATGACCGACAAATTCAGCTCTAACTTCACTCCTCTCTCCCCCTCAACTTTCCCTCAAGATATACCATCAAATATAACTCCCACTGCTATCACTAGGGAGCAGTTCCTTAATGCTCTCTCTCTATGGCCAAAAGCACTGCATCAATGGACCGAGGCAAGATAACAGGATGCCTTCTAAATAGCATGAAACATGACCTATCAGGCCCTTTGAAATAGTTATTTAACTATAGCCTCCAAAGAGGCTTCATGCCTCATGAGTGGAGAACAGCATCAGCCATCCCTCTGCACAAAGATGGGCCATCTACAGACCCTGGAAACTACAGACCCATAAGTCTCACTAGTCTCATATGAAAAGCCATAGAAAGAATTATCACGTAAATGATCAATAATGATCTTGTAAACCTCCAGACACTGGACTCAACCCAGTTTGGTTTCATCAAGGGCAAGTCATGCTACTAAACCTGGTGGACTTTTTTGAGAAGGTCACCAAAGTAATGGATGAGGACAAAATGGTTCACACTCCCTACTTTGACCTGGCCAAGACTTTTGACAAAATACCCCACTTAGACGTTGACAAACTCAAGAGGTTAGGTACAAAACCTTATGTCACCTGGTGGATAGCCAACTGGCTCAAAGTCATAATCCAGGAAGTTAAAACTGGGGAGTCCACCTCTACAAAGAGGCCATTTACAAGTGGATTCCCTCAGGGATCAGTCCGGGGAACCACTCCTTATTGTCATTTACTTCTCTGAAGTCAAGGTCAATGTTAATGGCCTCTGGCTGACTAAGTTTACAGATGACTGCAAATTAGGAGGTGTCACTGAATCCCAAATTGACACAAGTGTTCTCTAGGAAGAGATGACACAGACAAACAACTCACAGAAAAACAAAAATCCACTGATTAAACAGCCAGAAGCCAAGAAAAATCAAACATATTTAGCACTTTCATCCACAATTTAATACGTGAACTTAAAATTGTGGTGATGGACACCACCCAATATAACGATTCTATGATAGATTTGTTGGGTGATTGTGACACTTATAAAATGGTAAATGTGACAGATGTCAAGAAAAGTTTTTCTAGAATTGATACACTGTTGTTTGACATGTTTAGTCAAGGTGAATTAGATCATCAGAGTTATGAATATTTGTTGGTTGAACATCCAAAATTGGCCACTTTATTTGGTATTCCCAAACTTCATGTCAGTCAGGACAATCCACCTTTTAGGCCAATTATTTCAGCGAAACATTCTAAGACAAAGAACATATCCATCTGGTTGGATCACATATTGAATCCTATAGTGCAGAAATCTAGGTTTTACATCAGAGATTCATGGCATCTATTGGAAGAATTACGGCAACTCAATATGTCTTCCAGTTCTGTGGTTTTTGCAAGCCTTGATGTAAAGTCCTTATACACTTCCATAAAACAAACAGAAGGGTTGGAATATCTCAGGGAGTATCTCACCTTATTTTCTGATGTTGACAATGCGATGGTCAACACCATTTGTGGTCTTATGGAAGTAGTTTTAGATAACAATTTCTTTAGATTTGGTAAATACATCTATAAACAGACCTCAAGAGTGGCAATGGGAGCCAGGGTGACACCTTCTTTTGCCAATTTGGTCATGGCAAATTGGGAACTTAAGTTTTTGGTCAGACACCCAGGTTTCAACAAAGTATTAGCATATTTTAGATTTATAGATGATTTGTTATTTTTGTGGACTGGTAGTCTACAAGAATTTTCTGATTTTGTGGTAGATTTGAATAACACCACAGATTTTTTGGTTTTTAAGACGAGTGGGTTTGGGACCACCATTCCCTTTCTGGATGTTCTTTTGAGTGTAGACAAGGTTAATAGCACATTTAACAGTCAAATATATAGGAAAGAAGTTTTTGCTAACCAGTATTTACACAAGGACAATCTACATCCCGCACACATGAAAAAAGGTGTGGTCAAGAGACAAATCATTCGTCTAAGCAGGTTGACCACTGATGATAACATCTTTTTAAGTGAAGTTGGTTTCCTACGATCATTGTTTTTGCACAGAGGTTACACAGCAGAGATGATTCACAAATCAGAACAAGAGGTTATGTTGCTGAGGAAGGGTGTAGCTAAACCTATTCTTTTGTCCAATCAAATAGGCATAAGCTCTGGAAAAACAGTTTTAGACATCCACAACACTTATAATATTGCATTTCCATTGCCAATTGTAGATGAAATGTGGTTCATCAGAGACATTATCATCAACAACTAGAAAGTAGTATTAGGGAACAAAAATTTGGTTGGTGTTTTAGGTGGTAAATCTATTTTTACTTACAAGAGGGTGACCAACATTAAATCTATGCTGGAGACAGATTATGATAGATCTCTGGAATTGACAAGAGCAGTTAGTATCAAGAGGGGTACATATGCTTGTAATAACTGTAGACAGTGTAGATTTATTAGCAATACTACCAGTATATTCTTGAAATCTCTAAACTACACTATTTGGGCCAAAGGGTACTATAACTGTAATTCTGAATATGTTATATACATTGCCAATTGTGTGCCATGTGAACATTTCTATATAGGAAAAACAAAAAGGGTTTTGAAAAGGAGAATTTACGAACACAATTTGGCCATCAAAAATAAAGACAAGTTTAATTCCTTGGCCAAACATTCATTAATTTGCAAGGACTTTAAGAAATTTCAATTTTCAGTATTGGAGAAAATCAACACCACTGAGATAGGGGGAGATTTTAACAATGTGTTGGAATGTAAGGAGACTTTGTGGCAACTTGTATTAGGGGCGGACAGGCTGCCCGGTCTTAATGAATCTATTAATTTAAAGTGTTTTTTAATGTATAGGTAGATATATTCATATGCATATTTAACATACATATACATGTGTAGGTTTGTGTATGACTCATACATTTGTGCACACACACACACACATATATATATATATATATATATATATATATATATATATATATTTATATTTATTTTTATATATTTTTATTATAACAACATTTTTTACATAAAATTTTTTTGGTTAATTATTTAATTATCTGTAATTATCTGCTGTTGTGTGATGTCATTTCCTGCATTGTGATGTATTCAAGGAACTGGTAAACATTATGTATTGTTCTGAAGAAGTTCATGTATTAAATTGTGGATGAAAGCACTAAATACATTTGGTTTTTCTTGGCTTCTGGCTGTTTAATCAGACAAACAACTCGTGTCAGAGCCACAGACTAAAACTAAATGCCAAGAAATGCATAGGTTGGTAGGTTGGTACTAGGCTATCGGCTCTAGGGCCTATACAAGCCTAGCTGAAGTCATGTACCCCAGGTAACTATCATATTGACAACACACCCCTTAGAGCTGACCCAGTAGTCAGGGACTTGGAAATATACACAGACAGTAATCTAGCCTTTGACTATCAAATGTCTACAGTAATGAGGAAATCATTCTATGTTGTACAACTTAGATACAAAGGTAAGGCATCTAAGTCCAAGGAAGTCATTGTTCCACCCTATTTGCCATTCATCAGACCTATCATTGAGTACAAGGCACCCTTTGGTATGCACCTAACCAGGCATATCCAACAACTGGATTGTCCGCAGACATTCCTCACTAAAAGAATAAAGGACGTTAGTAACATGTCTTATACTGACCGCCTCAAGGCCCTATCCATGTATTCTGTCATCTACAGGCTGTTGAGGAGAGAGCTATGTCTAGCACACAGGGCATTGACAGACTCCACTCTGATGGGCCTCCTACATATCCCCAAAGCAAACAACACCAGAAATACCCATTGTAAAGACTTAAACCTTACCTAAAATATAAATAGGCTCTGCTGGAAAGACAGGTATGTATCCCAGAGACTACCACATCTCTGGAACAGACTCCCCATCAATGTGAGGCAGAGTTCCTCCTTAACCCTATTCAAGTGTAACTTGAACAGTTAGATGGGGAACAGGAAATCCATCCCTGGTTTGGCACCTATGTCTCTAATGGACACATGCAACCTGTAAATGGTTCATCTCCCGGGCTCCTGTTTGTAAAATTTTCATCTCTCGAGCCCCTACTTATACTTATCAAGGGTACTGTAGCTTGTCAGAGATTTGGGAAGCATTGCTAGGCTTAAAACGTCGTTTGCGGTCATTAGCCTAGTAAACACCTATGAACCTATAGACAAAAAACATTCATAAAGTGGCTAGATAATTGTATTACCACTATTAGCTAAAGATAACAGTAGTCCATCTATAGCTGACTTTTAAGAACACTTAGCAAGTGCAAAGATACACAGGTGATATGTGTTTGTATGTATATGTGTGTGTGTGTGTGTGTGTGTGTGTGTGTGTGTGTGTGTGTGTGTGTGTGTGTGTGTGTGTGTGTGTGTCTTTGTGTATATTGTTGTAAACAGTTCCGCTGCCTTTTTAACAAAAAATTCTCTTTCTGCATATTGCTTTATATTTTATATTTTGCAGTATATTTATAGTAAGCAATAAGACTTTGGAGTTTTCTATACTTCACAGATTCCCTGCATCTTCACTGAAGACCACAACTGTATTCTTTGTTTAACTTTTAACAAATTTTTATATTACTTACCACTTCCTTGACATGAAGATAGCTATCCTGAGTCACCTCAACAACAAGCCTTGAATAGAAGTTATATTTTAGCTACACTATCCAATACTTTGTCTTGAGTGATTTGAATTTGGATTTGTGGCCCCAGTCGTATGCTGTTGTGCTTGGATTGCCCTCGCCTTGACAGACTCTGCACAGATCTTACTGCTACCCAAAGAATAACCAAGATAAGACACGTCTGCCATTACCTGAGATGTGTTTGTTTTAATACTGAACAGCATCATTTTAAAACTCCTTATCACCTTCCTATCATGTCAAACACGTTCTTCAGTTATCATCCAGATAAACAAGTGCATAGTCTCAAACTCCTGACAGAATGCAATCCACTGGCTACTGAAATTTACTAAACATTTTTCATTCCACAGGATATTTTTTGAACTAATAAAATCCAAATGTGATAATAAAATCTGATCTCTGTTTTGATTCTTCTGATAAGGATACTTGTCAATTTAGGTCAATAGTAGTTAATCATTGAGTACCACAAAACTACTGTAAACTGTTTTCTGTCCTAGGCCTGTAAACTGTTTTCTGTCCTAGGCCTGTAAACTGTTTTCTGTCCTAGGCATGTGGCAATCACCTATGTGAGGCTGCTCATTTTTGTTTTTTTTTTACACAGAATTTTATGCTCCCATCTTTCTTTGCATCAGCACTAACTTCTAACATTCTCAAAGAACAGGCTTTAGTTTTAAATAAGGCAATTATTGTCACTTTACTACTGAAAAATAATGCATTGCCTTTCCCATGAACAGAGGAGTTGAAAACCTCACCCACTGTCCTTGGTCTATTTGATGTTAAATTTATACATGTTCAAATGCCTGAATGAAAGTATCAGCTTCATCTCCTTTATAATGAGTAAACAATTTAGTACCAACCATGAAAACCAGGGCTTGGTTTTCACCTTTGCTAGGAATGTACAGATGGTAAAGACTGACTATTTCATTCTTGTCCTAATGCTGTTTCTCTCCTTCTGCAGCTTAGGCATCTCTCTCTCTTTCTGTCTGTTTTCTTTTTTTCTCACACTCTCCCTCTCCCTGCTCTTATTCCCTTTGCATTTTAAAATGTTTTGTTCTCTGAGCCACATCCAGGCGACTCACCTCCAGCTACAAATATAATTTCTGCAGTTCAAGCTATATTTTGAGTTCATCTGGGGATCTGCTAAGGAGTCCTTTTTCTGCATGCCCACTGGCAGCTTCAATAGACAAAGCATTAACTGTTCATAAGAAGGCTGTCAAATCATCCCCAGTCAAACCATCATGGGGGAATTCATTTGATTTTCACTTTTTCCTCTGCTGTAATGACTGACATCAGTGTATACTCTGCAGAGCTCATTTTGCCTTTTTGGTAACTACTAAAAAAAAAAATTACTGCTACACAAGATATTGTTCTGTATTTTTACTTTGAGTCTGAAATGATATTTTGAAAGCTATATAATCCTGTTTGTAGCATCCACTGCAATGACCACTAAATAATATGTTAGTGTAAGGGCTTTAGGTCCACTGTCTTCTTCTTCTTCTTTCGGCTGCTCCCGTTAGGGGTCGCCACAGCAGATGAACTGTTTCCATTTCTTCCTGTCCTCTGCATCTTGCTCTGTCACACCAACCACCTGCATGTCCTCTCTCATCACATCCATAAACCTTATCTTAGGCCTTCCTCTTTTCCTGTTACCTGGCAGCTTCATCCTTAGCATCTTTTTCCCAATATACTCTGTATCCCTCCTCAGCACATGTCCAAACCAACGTAATCTTGCCTCTCTGGCTTTGTCTCCAAACCTTCCAACCTGGGCTGACCCTCTAATATACTTATTCCTAATCCTGTCCATCCTCTTCACACCCAGTGCAAATCTTAACATCTTCAACTCTACCACGTCAAGCTCTGACTCCTGCCTTTTTGTCAATAACACTGTCTGCAACCCATATAACATAGCTGGTCTCACTACCCTCTTGTAGACCTTCCCTTTCACTCTTACTGGTACTCGTCTGTCACAAATTACTCCTGACACTCTTCTCCACCCATTCCATCCTGCCTGTACTCTCTTCTTCACCTCTCTTCCACACACACCATTACTCTGAACTGTTGATCCCAAGTGCTTAAACTCATCCACCTTTGCCACCTCTACTCCCTGCATCCTCACCATTCCTCTATCCTCCCTCTCATTCACACACATATATTCTGTCTTAGTCCTGCAGACCTTCATTCATCTTCTCTCTAGAGCATATCTCCACCTCTCCAGGGTCTCCTCCACCTGTTCCCTACTCTCACTATAGATCACAATGTCATCTGCAAACATCATAGTCCACTGGGACTCCTGTCTGATCTTGTCTTTCAATCTAGGTCCACTGTACTACTATCAAATTGTGTCAGCAACAAGGACTGTGGTCCTTTTGCCAAAACTACTATCCCAAATAGAAATAATTTAAAAGAGGCACTTGACTAAAAGTTCTTATAGCAATTGAACACTGCTGCCATAGATTAAAATACACAAAGTTACAACCAAATATGGTTCATAGTGAAATGCAGCACAGCAAGGTTAGGGACACTAGTTTTACAGGAATTCACCCACCTCACTCTGACCCTAGTTAATTATAGTTCTACTTTTTAAACAGCAATTGTAACTTAACTAAAACACTTGGATACACATCCAGCCATATGGTGCAGGGAAATAAAGCCATGACTGCAACACAGACAACTGGTGCTCCACCAGTGGCATGCTGATGGGAGGACTCGGCAGGAGAGTTTGGGAATGAGAGGCTGACAACAGCTCAGCCACCCTAGTAGGTGGGAGGCAACTTGGTTGCATTCCAACTTATGCAAGAGTGCATGTGTATTATCTGTAACAATAAGCCTAGCATACCTACACTGCATGGTGAGGAGGTGTTTAACCAGGAGTTTGTGAATTCAAGGTAGTACACATTAATTTCCTAAGAGCAGCAATTGTGGTGCATGCAAGGTGATGAGATGGTGAGCAGACATCAGTCTGCAGGGTAGGCAGACTGACCTATTCCCATGCAGCTATGTTTTTTTCATTTATATAAATGTAAGATTGTCTGTGTCACACATGATCATTTAATAAAGATGATTCATGAGAAAAGAAAACACTAGGGAATGAATGGGCCAAAGGGCACTTGTCCCAAGAGAGGAAAGAATATGACTTTCAGGGACAGCTCATAGTATAGACTATGAAGTTACAGCTCCCCAGATGGAAAAAAAAAACAATGTGAGAAAATCAGATTTTCATTTGCTTCATTAAAAAGTAGCTGAGTTTCCCATTTTAAGGGCTTAAAACTCAGTTTCAATTTCTGTAATAAAACTAGAAATAAATAAATAAATAAAAACAGCTTATTCAGCTGTGCTGTTTTTAAAAACAACCCAGATGTAGAGCTATTACAGAGTTGACACAAGTAGAGACTAATGTGATTACACCTTTCTACAGCTCTTCCTGCCATTTTAAGAGGTGAAAGGTGACATTTCAGTAGAGGCTATATGGGTTGCAGCCTACAGGACAAAGTAATGAAGAGCTGTGTCCTACTGGATCAAACTGCCTTGGGTGATTTGTGCCTAATACAGGCTAAACGAAAGAAAAATAAGTTACAGGCAGACTTATGGGGGTAAAAGCATGGGAAAATGTATTTGGGTTTTCTGTTATATATGTTGCTATTATTATTATTATTATTATTATTATTATTATTATTATTAATAAATAATAATAATACATATTTTATGTGATCCTTTCTTTATGAACTGACTTGGGTTTTTCTGTTCAGTGGAGCTGCTGCCAAGATGCCCTGTGGGACAGTATGACAGTATGCATTTTTATACATTTAATACTGTGTGTGTGTGTGTGTGTGTGTGTGTGTGTGTGTGTGTGTGTGTGTGTGTGTGTGTGTGTGTGTGTGTGTGTGTGTGTGTGTGTGTGTGTGTGTGTGTGTGTGTGTGTGTGTGTGTGTGCTTGTGTGTGTTTGTGTGTGTGTAAAAGCAGGTGAGATTGTATTGGTTGTACTGTGTTTGTCTGACAACAAGCTGAAATTTATTGATGTGATTATTTATTCATTTGATCATAATCAGTCATCTGAGGTGTACAAAATAGTTAAAGTGTTTGTAACTATCTGTGTGGACAGGTTGTACTGGGCTGCAGTGTATGCATCTGAGAACAGTAAGCTTAAGTACATTACTGGCCATTACTTATATGTTGATTCATTCATTTGACCAGAATCTGATATCTGAGGTATACTGAGTCAATAAAGTAGCTGCATATGATGTGCAAGAGGCTATCCATAGATTAAACTGACTGACCTCTGCTGTTTTTTGACCATAGTTAAACATCTGTAACTTAAGGCTAGTGTGTACTGCATACAACAAGATGAAATAATTTACTGTGATCATTATTATTGTTATTTTTAATGTGATCGCAATAGGCTACCTGAGTTATATAATCAATAAAATGGCTATACAGAGTGGGGACTGAAGCAGTTTCTTGAAAGTGACTGGCTGCAGCTGTTATGCAATCATATCTAAACAGTCTTTGAGCTGCCATAATCAGCCCCAACCCCTTTGTGTTAGCTCCACCTATTCATTTGCTTCTATTACTACCCAGACTTCAAAGGTACAAACTATTACTGATCATTTGTTGTAGGAAGTGGGAGTGGGAGACACAGGACAGATTCTGCAGATTCAGAAAATAAAACTGTCAAATAGATGCACACATACACACACACACATGAATAATTGCAAGATTGGCTAATATGTTTCGGTGCCACAACCCCTTTCTGCTTTTACACCAACATACTACCACTAACCATCCCAGTCTGGCACACCAAAGTTATGAGTTACTTTAGACTCTTAAAATGGGCCAACTGTACTATTAAATTAATGTAGTTATTGTTAAGCAGTCTTTCTCTTCATAAGATGGATGCCAACATGGAATATTCATTGATAAGCAACCAGCCACAAGAGTTTGAAATTGAATAATAATGTTCTTTACTTAAATAAATTAGGCAATATAGTTTGATTCATAAGTATAGAGACATATATAATATTGTACACAGTGATATAAAATAAAAGGTTTTAAACAAAAACATGGCATTTTGATAATCAATGACTATCAACTAGATAGATGTGTCACCTGTGTTAGCTAGTGATAATGGTTAATCTCTCTCTCTCTCTCTCTCTCTGATTTAAGAGCATTTAACAAGTGCAAAAACTATCAGACAACATTCATAAACCTGATATCACTCATTCAGGAATCGTATCCTTTGTAGTCTATGAAAAAGTTTATAATATCTATATATCACTTTTAGAGGCACACACAGCTGATTGAAAAAATGACTGCTATGGAACTATCCAAGGAGAGGAGAACTTTAGCTGAAGAACTCTGGGAGATACCCTCTAGTAAGCCAACAACTGGAAATATACAATTACTTTAGTCCCTTTAGACAAACACTTTCTGCTCTCTTCCTGTGGCATCCAAATTGAAAGTCAAACACCAGCACATCCACAGAGTTCTAAATTAATGAGGTAATACACCAATTAGCGGAAAGTAGCTGACTGCACCTAATGTGCATCTGTGAGTGTGCATGTATACACTTATCCAAGTGTGTCTGCTGTCTGCATGTGCACCTGTACGTGTGTGTGTGTGCGTGTGTGTGTGTGCGTGTGTGTGTGTGTGTGTGTGTGTGTGTGTGTGTGTGTGTGTGTGTGTGTGTGTGTGTGTGTGTGTGTGAGTTTCTGTTTGTCTTTCTGTCAGACCTCAAAAACCTCTGCTGCCTTCTCCACTGGAAAAAAAAACTGTTACATTTTGTGTACAATTTTCACACTTCACATCTGTGCTGCATCTCGCTAGAAAACACAAGCAAAGGTTTTGCACATCTTTATCACATATTTTTTTATACCAGTTATAAATATTGTCTGCAAATAATTTATAGCAGCTTGCAATAATTTCTGCAAAATATTTTTTTTTCTTGTAATAACAATCAAGATGGCTATATGCTACCTCCCTGTTAAACAGTGTACCAAGTAATATTTCCAGATGATAAAAATTAAGTGAAATAAATAGCAGTGAGACGTAATAGCCATATACAGGCAAACATTATATTTCAGTGTATTTTCTGTGACTACAAGTCCTATATGAATGACTTGTTGTTGTTTCTAATGCCACTGCGTGCTGCCACAAGTGCTATTTCATCAGGGTACTGTACCCTAATGCATTATTATCAATATTTCACAAGTCACCATTCAGTACTGACATGCACTGTCTTGATTTTTAATACTGCTGCTGGTACTATCCTAGCTGTGGCACTAATTATTGATTGTCATGCAAATGCTCTAGATAAATCTCTCCACTGTTTGTAGAAATGGGGGGGGGTTGTTAAGAAATTTGCAATGTATAATTTCTCTGATTACTGTACTAGCCTGTTATGTAACTGATATAATCAGCATATTTGTTTATTTATTTGTGCATTTATATATTTTATTTGTTTAATAAGCAGGTCATGGACTGATTCTAAAAATATCCACTTCAACCATGTCGCTGGATTATATAAGAAACAAACACAAACTGTACATCTGAAATAAATACATAGTATTAACAATTTTAATAGGTAAAATAAACACAAGGCTGCTATTTACAAGGTGTTACAGTTGAAGAGAAAATATTTACAATTTTAACATTCACATAGGACAGCAGTTAGTAGCTGTAAGCATATTAAGCCATAGTTTTATTTACAAATAGGAAACAAATGATTAAAGAAGCAAAGAAATGCAGTAGCTCAGATGAACATGGCTAATATTTATTTAAAGAAAATAACTTACATATGTAGAAGGTTACTAATCACTGTCACATTCCAGTAATATAGGCATACACACGTTAAGTAAGTAATGGTTCAATTTGGCAGATATACTGTAAAGAGAGGTGGTTGAACAAAAAAAAAAAAACGGAAATCATGTCTCACTTATACTGTGTACTGTAGAGAAGTTGGACTAATGTAAACTAGTATCTCTTTCCACATTAGGTATAATCTATCACTATACCAGCTTCCAGTCAAAAATGCCTGTATTCATTAGTAAAATACATCTGGATTACCCAGAAACATAAGCAGTGGAAAATTTCAATGTGATAATTAGATTTACACATCTGAAAGAAAATTTACTTTAATACATAGCTTCATATGTTGTTACTAGGCTAATGCCCAGTATGATCCTTAGAAACCTAGTCACACACCCCAAATTATTTGAGCCTGGAATATCAGGGGCATCTATATGGAAGGGCATGTTAATAAGAAGAAAACTAAGGATTTGTAGGTGGGTGTTAGGATGACACTTTTCTTATTGATGGCCTCTGTCCATAAGGGACATGGGGGCCAGACTGGGGGTACATTTACATTTTCCCATCCAGTTATCAAGGTTTCATTTCTACTGGGTCAGGGAAGAACTCTGTTTTACACAGATGAAGAGCCTGTTCCATAGTTCAGGGATCCTTTGGTACACGTATCTATCTCTTTGGATCTCTGTATCTATTGTTTCTGGTGCTGTTTGTTTTGCACATGTGCATAAAATCCAGCATGGCTGGTTCTGAGGAAGCCTTGTAAGCCAAGCAAAGATCCCCCATCAGCAGCATGTAGGAGACCGAATGCAGAAAAAGAGTATTTAGGCAATCTGGGTAGGAGAGGGTATTTATGCCTTGAATTCTCCTGGTGAGAAATCTTTATGGGTGTTCCAACTGTTGCAAGTGTCTGGTTAGATACACATGAAAGGGGACATGATATTCAATGATAGGTCTGATAAGGCAGAGTAGAGTAGTACTATAACTTCCTTAGACCTAGATGCCATACCCTTAGCTTTAAGTTGAGTGACATACAATGATTTTCTTATCTTGGCTGCATGTTGGTCAAAGGCCAGATTGCTGTCTATAATGTTTTAGGGGTGTTTTATCAATGAAGTAATTAACTTGGGTTGACAGCTTTCCAAAGGGCATTATAAAGCATTTAGTGGCATTGAGTTTTAGGCCATGGCTTTAGCACAAGTCATTTGTCTGTGTTAAACCCACTTGCAAGATGTTGCTGTCTTGGGGTGCATCTTCAATAGGTCCCAATTTGAGCCAGAGGACTTGAAGTTTAGCCATGATTTCCAAAAAAGTAAATGGCAAACAGGAGTGGGCCTGGCATAGAGCCCTAAGGTGCATTGCTGGTGACCAGTCTGTTGTTTCAGAGGTTCATAAGATCATAGGTTCATAGTTAATTAATAGGCCAGCTGTGTCTGTTGGCCATTTTCTCTTCTAAAGGTAATAATTAAACCCTGTACCATGTGTTTATGAGGTAAACACCCTAACCATTATACTACCCCTAGAAAAGGTGGTCTCACTGATCCTGACTTCTTGGGTCATGTCTGTCAACCCAGCAAGTTATGTAAAATGTCTAGTCAATCTTTGCTTAATTCAGTCTTGTATTTGAAACTGCCTCTCAGTAACTTGAATAACTGACTTGTGTAAATTTTAAAATAAGTTTCTGGGCCCATACTTGTGCAGAATGAATAATTGTTATACATTACATTGTCTATGAACAGATTCTCTGATGCTTCCATTAAAATTCTAGTTTTCACCGTCCCACCCATGACTCTCCTTCACCCACCCCAAGAGAGGGATACATACTTTATTGCAATAGCTGTACTATAACCTGATGATGCAGCTAGAAGACAAGCAAAAAATGCCAGGCTAATGCTGTACAAGACCCATTTTGAATGTCTTTTCTCAAATGCATAATGATGTCCAGATTTAAAAAGTGCAGTTGGGACTGTAAACAGATAACTCCTGAATCAGCACCTTTCTGACTAGCATGTCACTTGCTGTAAATATCATTTCAACAGAAAAAAAAATAACAATCAGCACCACTGTGAAATGCAAACTGTCACACTGCGAACGGGGGGCTTTGAGACATTTCCATAGCTTGGATGGAAGGGCAGTTGATATAAAAAGGAAATACTAAAGGTGTCTCCACAGCTTTTGATATTCTACTCTATCTGACATGCAGAGTAAATGTGGATTAGTGAACTGTGGTGAACCATAAGGACGGTTTCCTTTCTTTCTTAGCATTGTATGTTCCAGTAACTCCAAAGCAAGACATGTTTCTCTGTTTCTTTCTATTCCCCTCTTCTGCTGGTAGAGTAAGAAGATGCCAGGTGTTTATTTATATTCAATTGAGTATATGAATACATCTTTAATGGCAAATGAGAGGGTACATACATACCCTATTTAGTGTCATATCAGGTAACAATGAAAGCTATAGGCTACTAGGCATCTGCACACTAGAATAATGGATGGTGGACAGGCTACAGATATGGTACAACTCAGCAGCAGCAGGGATAAACTTCATCAATGTATATGTGTGCGTGTATGTATATATCTATATATATATATATATATATATATATATATATATATAGATATATATATGTATAAAATATATGGGTTTACCTGATAACACCGACACACGGAAACACCAACAATGAAATAACCGACACGAAAAAAAACTACAAAAAAAGAAAGTTCAAAAACACGAAACTTCACATGCCCGACAAACCAAAATCCCGACAATCAACAAAACAAATACCTTTCCCGAAAAACACATACACAACACAAGCACACCAAAAACCTTACAAACCTACACTAAACCTTACATACACAACTATCTATGCACTAACCTTAACCCAAACCCTAATCTTAAGGTCCGTCACTATCTCACACTTACCTTACCCGTACCCTAACCCTAACTCACTTAATCCACCCCTAACCCTTAACTCTGTCACTATCACACACTTACCCTACCCGCACCCTAACACTAACTCACTTAATCTGCCCCTAACCCTCAAGTCCATCACTATCGCACACTTACCTTACCCGCACCCTAACCCTAACTCACTTAACCTGCCCCTAAACCTAAAGTCCGTCACTATTGCACACTTACCTGACCCGCACCCTACCCAACATCCGTCACTATCACACATTTACCTTACCCACACCCTGACCCTAATGTCCGTCCCTATCGCACACTTACCTTAACATGTCGGTGTTCTCAGTGTCGGTATTCTCAACTGTCGGTCTTCATCGTTGTCAATATTCCGGTGTTGATGTTCTCGTTGTCGGCGTTGTGCACTTTCAGCGTTTTCAGGTAGACCCATATACATACATATATGTATATATATATATATATATATATATATATATATATATATATATATATAATTTATTTATTTATTTATTATTTATTTATTTATTTATATTTGTTGACCGGGAGTGTCCGACTGGACGTAGGTCCATTTTCAGCGGAGGCCCGGGGAGAAAAGCTCCACAGTTAAAATAAACAGACAGTAGTTACATTGGATCACATAGCGATTAACAATTTACATAGCAATTACATCATATTTACAGATGAAGAACATAGTACATCAGTAGACAACTAGAATCTTTATCTGTGAAGTACATAACAGACATTAACAAATGTTACAATAAGAAGTTCCTGCTGTATAATAAGTCCTAGGCTTATGAGCATCTGAGCTTGCTATAATTAAGGTAGTTAGTGGAGTGGAAAGAAAGGTAGTGGTTGGATGGGGTGAGTGATATTAGAGTGGGAGTTGCAAGAGCATAGCCAGCATGTTTTTAGGTGTGCTTTTAGTAAAGTTTTGAAGTGGGTGAATGATGGTACGGAGGTAATTGTGGGTGGGAGGGAGTTCCATAATTTGGCTATGGTGCAAGAGAATAGTGCTTCACCAGCAGAGTTATTGGCTTTAGTGATCTGCAAGTGATTTTTGTTGCTGGATCTTAGTGGTCTGGTGGTGCAATAGGGTTGGAGTAGATTCTGGAGGGATGGGACATTTAGTGGATGGTTTACTAGTTTGTGGGCGAGTGAGAGTTGATACCATTGAAGGAGGTGAGGGAGGTCAAGCCAGCCCAGTTCAGCAAGTGAGAGACAGTGGTGACTATGGTAGGATGCCCCTGTGGTGAATTTGGCGATTTTGTTGTAGCAGGTCTCTAGCTTATAGATACATATGGGATCTGTACAGATGCTCGACTGCATCTTTCACCGAATCCCAATTTGCTGAGCATGCTTACGCAAAAGTGCTGTTCACCAAAGCAGCACTTTCGCATAAGTATGCTTGTTGTTCCGGTTGTACTATGGTGTGGTAAGGGAAAATTCCCTTTTCCCCAGTGTAGTACGACCTTGGAGTGAGAATATTAAAGTGGGGGTGTAGGGGGCTTGTCCCCCACATGGGGGGGGGTGCAGGGTGGCTTGCCCCCCTGCAGTCAAGTAGATTTTGTGTTTTTTTTTTTTTAACATACTTTAACGATGGCTCTTTTTTGATGAAAGCACTTTCATTAAAGTGTGTTCTGTGGTAATGGATTCGGGCTCAAAAGTCCTAGATCCATAAATATATATATATATATATATATATATATATATATATATATATATGGGTCTACTTTGTTTTGCTGAATCTCATTTCATTGAATTTCATTTCACCTCGACCACTTCGTTGAAAACTCAAATTACTGAAAACTCATTTCACTGAATCGCATTTCACTGAACTGCAGTTAGTATATATGGCAGTGTGTAGAGTACTGTAAGGCAAGTAAAAGGTATATGCAA
Source organism: Protopterus annectens (assembly GCF_019279795.1). Lineage (NCBI taxonomy): Eukaryota > Metazoa > Chordata > Ceratodontiformes > Protopteridae > Protopterus > Protopterus annectens. The sequence goes on from NC_056748.1 coordinate 245,902,719, forward strand.
TTCCCCCCCTGTAGTGCGATCATGGAGTTAGTATATATAGTTTGGTGGGGGACATAGTCCCCATTTACTTTGAGTACATATTTTCTTCTGGAGAGAGTTAGTCATTGGTGTTATAACTATGCATGTCTATTGTTTAAAATGTATTGTTTTGAAGCATTTGGTAAAATACAATATAAAACAAACAATGTGTGGGGGGCTATGCCCCCCAACTATATATATATATATATATATATATATATATATATATATATATATATATATATAGATATACACTAACTCCAGGATCGCACTACAGTGGGGAAAAGGGCATATACCTTTTACTTGCCTTACAGTACTTTACACAGTGCCATATATACTAAGTTCAGTTCAGTGAAATGCAATTAAATGAAATGAGTTTTCAGTAACTTGCATTTTCAGCGATGTGGTCGGGGTGAAATGAAATTCAGTGAAATGAGATTCAACAAAACAAAGTAGACCCATATATATATGTGTGTATATATATATATATATATATATATATATATATATATATATATATATATATATATGGGTGTACTTCATGGAAAGTGCACTTTCGCTGAAGCCGATTGTCAAAAAACCAAAAAATTAAATTGAAACTGTTTATGCAGGGGGGCAAGCCCCCCTGCACCCCCTCTACTTAAATATACCAACTCCGAGATTGCACTACAGTGGGGAAAAGGATATATTTCCTTGTCCCCACTGCAACCGGCTTCAGCGAAAGTGCACTTTTGATATTGTGCACTTTCGCTGAAGTGGGTTCCATCTTCTGTTACTCAACAAACTGTGTTGTCAATTAAGAGAATGGGATCCATATATATATATATATATATATATATATATATATATATATATATATGTATATATATATATATATATATATATATATATAAAATCCAAGTAAATGGGCTGGTAGACAACCAAAGCTGTCATCAAATCAATTTACTGTCCAAATAAGTGCTCGCACAATGCAAGGAAATATATAAAATAGGCGGCCTATTTTATATATTTCCTTGCATTGTCTAGCACTATTTGGACAGTAAATGATTTGATGACATTTGTCTCAACCATTTACTTGGATTATTTGCTTTATTCATTTGTCGACTGGGAGACATTTATACTGCTGAGTATTGTTTTATTTGCTGTTGGATATATATATATATATATATATATATATATATATATATATATATATATATATATATATAGATATAGATATCCAGCCCGGGGAGAAAAGCTTCGCATACAGTACAATACAAATACAGTGTAATCCAATACAATAAAGATTACATTAGAAATACTATACAAAAAATAAGTTGAAAGAACAAACTGCTACAAGATGTTGTAATATATTACTACACATCTAAACAGTTCTATACAGTTAAAACACTACAGACGATAATAGTCACTTTCATCACACATGTAGAAGAAATAGCAGCCAGAAAGTTAGTGATGCAGATATATAGCGAGATAGTTTAGAAGGATGGAAGCAATAAAAGCCTGGGCAGCAGCTTAAGGATATGGTATAGAAACAGAAAAGGAGTTAGAAGAGCTTTAGGATCTTGCAGTCTGTGAGGGATTAAAATGTGAGAGAAGAGTAAGATCTGAGCATTAGGCAGGCTTTACACAGGAGTAGAGTTATGTATTTTTGAGTTGATTTTTTAAAGAGGCTTTGAAATGGGTTAGGCCAGGAATAAACCTGATAGCTAGAGGTAGTGAATTCCAATGTATAGAGACAGAGTATGAATACAGAGTGACCAGGTTTTCTTGTGGGTTTTGAGATAGCGAAGAGATTTTTGTCCTCTGATCATAGGGATTGATTTTGTGTGTAAGGTGTGACTAGACTGGCTAATGCAGGGCAGGCAGTAGGCTTGAAAATAAGGTTGTGTAAGGTGGATAGCTGAATAAAGGCAAGTTGGTTGGAGTAGTTCAAGCCAGTTTAATTCTAGGAGTGGTTTACAGTAGTCTGTGTGATATTTAGATTTTGTGGCAAACTGCAAATTTGTTGTAGCACTGTTCCAACTTGCATAGGGTATAATTTTGTAAGTTAGTTAAGACAGGGGCACTATACAGAAGAGAGGGAAGTAAAAATGTTTTTGCAAGGGTATTTTTGGTTGCTGCAGTAAAAAAATGTTTGTTTCTATATAAGAGTCCCAGTTTTTGATGGGGTTTTCTTTATATTTTGCTGTATATGGGGGTCAAATGAAAGTTTAATGTCAATGATAACACTAGAAGTTTGATTTCCTGCACTATTTCGATGGCACTGTGTTCAGATCCAAGGATGTTGAAATGATCAGTGACAGGGGAGGTGTTTTTGGGATGAAAGAGTACTAGTTTTGTCTTCTTTGGATTAAGAAAGAGTTGGGCATTTCTTAGCCAGGATTCAACTGCTGTAAAGGACTGTTGAGTTTTTGAGAGTAGTTCTGGTAGTGATTGAGCACTGCAGATTATGGTGGAATCATCAGCGTACTGAATGAGGGTCCCAGGGTGAGAGGCAGTGTGCAGGTTGTTTGTGAGAATGTTGAAGAGTAGGGGTCCTAGGATGGAGCCTTGGGGAACTCCAGTAGGGTTGTGGAGAAAGGGTGAGAGTTTGTTGGACCATTTCACTGCTTGTTTACGATCCTTGAGGTAGCTCTGAAACCATTTTACTGTGTTATGTGAGAAGCCTAAGTTAGACAGTGTGTTCAAAAGTAATGGGTGAAACACTGTGTCAAAAGCCTTAGAGAGATCAAGGAATACTGGGGCTGTATAGCATCCTGCATCTCTGGCCTTGTTCACGGTGTCTGTAAAAGATAATAGGGCTGTAACTGTGCTGTGGCTATGTCGGAATCCATATTGAATTTTGGTTAAAAGATTGTTTTGCAATAGATATTGCATTACCTGCTGATGGATACCCTCTCGAGAATTTTGGATATGGGTAACAAGATGGATATAGGACGGAAATTGGATGGATCAAAAGAGTTGCCTCCTTTGTGGATGGGGGTGATGTGAGATTGTTTCCATATTGTAAGTACTTCTGATTTGGATAAAGACCTATATATAAGGATACTGATTGGGTAGGCAACTGAGTTAGCAGCCAGTTTGAGGTAGTATGGGGGTAGATTGTCAACTGAAGTAGGACAGGGTTTTAGTTTTTGTAGCAGTTTCTTAATGGTGTCAGTGGTTATGGGCTGAAATGAGAATGGGGTTTGCATGACATTTTGTTGAGTATGGGGGTTAGTAATAACAAGGTTAGAAGTAGTTGATGGCCTGGGGTCAGTGTCTGAATAGGTTGACAGGTGGGGGGTTCCAACATTAGGGGTGTTATTAGGTCTAAAATTGATTTTATGAAGTGCTTGTTAAAGTTTTGGGCTATTTGTGATGGAGGGGTATCAGGTGATAAGGTGTGCTCTCCATTTCTTCCAGGTTAAGTAGAGAAGATATGGAGTGCCAACATTTACTGGGATTGATTTTATGCTGGAGTTGAAGCTGGGAATAATATGACTTTTTAACTCTGTTGATTAGTTTTGTCAGTTTGTTACATAGTGTTTTGAAATTAACATGATTTTGTTCATTTTTGTTTTGTTTCCAGGTTGACCAGGCTAGGTCCCTTTGCTTCATCAGGTGTGTGCATTCCTTAGAGAGCCATGGTGCTTCATCAGGTGTTTACATTCCTTAGAGAGCCATGGTGCTTCATCAGGTGTTTACATTCCTTAGAGAGTCATGGTGCTGAGTTCTTTTTGATTCTTTTCATAAGAATGGGAGCTGGTGTATTAAGTATGTGAAGGAAGGGGTCATTAAAGTATAGTACAGCATCATTAAAGGGGTAGTTGTTTAAGGAGTGTCCACTCTGTTTCATATAGGACATTGTTGAATTTATGCTGACAAAAATTAGTTTTGTTCCTAACTGATTTTATACTGTGTACTCTTAGTTGTTGAGAGTTTGTTCTAAGGGAGTAAGCTAGTAGACGATCACTCAGGGAGATAGGCAGTGTACCAGAAGGGGGGGTAATTAGGAGGGTAGGATACTAGAATACAGTGTAAGGTGGATTGGCAGGCAAGATCTTTGCTGTATCTTGTTGGAGCATTGATAAGCTGAGAAAAAACATACAGATTTACACTATTTGTGGGGGGGAGTATGGTTTTCCAGTTTATATTTACGTCTCCTAAGATTATTGTTTCAAGGTTTATTGTTTGGGATGTCCAGGATAAAATATTTTCCAACACTGGTATATTGTTACCTGGTGGGATATATATTACTATTATGCAAATTATTTTTTTGATATATTAAGGTTCAGAAAGAAGAGTAGTACCTCAGCATTGGAAAAGATGGGTATATTACTGGTATAGGGTATGATGTTGAGTGTAGAGGGATATAGAAGGCTATCCCTCCCCATTTTCTTAGATCTGTCTCTTCTGGTTATTGCAAAGTTTGGTGGTATTATTTCTGAGTCTTTTACATTGGGATGTAGCCATGTTTCAGTAAGGGCTAGTATGTTAGGTTTATTTTGATCAATCCAGACATGTAAGTATGTTTAAGTTTATATATATATATATATATATATATATATATATATATATATATATATATATATATATATAGGTGTGTGTGTGTGTGTGTGTGTGTGTGTGTGTGTGTGTGCGCGTGCATGTGTGTACATTGTACAAATGTGTCAGGGAGGGATCTTTAGGTCGGTTCTTATCTGTGTGTCTCTTCATGTGTACCTCTGCTAAATTCCCATTACAAGGAAACATTTTGTTTGTTTCCAAAACAGTGGTAAAGGTTTAAACATCTCTAGAAAAACTCTGTATCAGTGGTTAGTGAGCCCTGGTTAATCTGTTCAAAATGGAACTGAAGATGGCCTGAGATTCTGAAATACACCTTTTCAACAAGCAAACTGTAAGACAAGGCAATGTGCTTTTCTAACTAGTTCCCTCAGAAAATCTGAGAACTTCAGTGTTATTAAATCTTTTTGTTCTTTCATTTTTTGTTTATTTGTGCAACTAAAAGCAAGGGGAAAGAGAGAGAATACATCCGTATTTAAGTGTATGCAATGATCACAGGAGATGTAACATTATTCACATTTTATATGTAGTGCAACTGCTTTACAGGAATATTCCATGATATCATATATGTTGCAGTACTAATGTGGAATTGCATTAATACTGGATTACTTTTTGTGGTGTTAAAGACACATATCTGGAAAATATCCAGAGTTCTGCAACCAGCCAATGAGTCAAGCACATTAAAGAGCTCATGCACAGTTAGTGACAAGAATTGCCTGCAGCATATATGACACTCAAAGTGTGCTCTAGAATGTATGTACTAGGGAGAAATAATTATGCTGCTAGATTCTGACTCTGATTAAATACATTTAGTATACCCTTTTCCTTTTTTTTTTTTGAGTCAACATGTGCAAAGTCACAACATCAGTGTTTCCATATTATTTACTATTCACTTGTCGTTTACTGACTTTAGCCAGGAAGATGGAATCTGAGGAAGTAGAATTAACTATACTTATCTGCAAGCAGATACAGTAAGATGCAGCAAAAGTAATAGTGAAATATAGGCTACATGAATTTTACCATTATTTTTACTGCATTTGAACATAGGAATAAAAGTTTTAACCCCTATTGCTGAGTTTTCCATACAAGATGTTAACTGTAATACTGTAGCAAAAAATAAATAAATAAACAAATAAACAGGACAGAATGAACTTTATATACAATTATTTAATAGTAAGTTATAATTTTAGTTTGTTTATTTGCTTGTTTTCCTTCTTTAAAATATTATCAGTTAAATATTGTTTTGCATTTATTCCATGGCTTTTATGGCCCTGATAAAAATGAAGGTGCAAGGTAGCTTTCAGTTACCACTAAAGTCCTGCCTTGGTTGTAATGTTAATAGCTGTTTCAACCAGTAACACTGTCTTTTCTCCTCCATTGTATGACATATTGCCATACTCTAAGCTGTATGACATATTGTCGTACCCTATATTGTATGACATATTACTGTCCCCTACATTGTATGACATATTACCGTACCCTACATTGTATGACATATTACTGTCCCCTATGTTGTATGACAAATTACTGTACCCTACGTTGTATGACATATTGTCATACCCTACGTTGTATGACATATTATTGTACCCTACATTGTATGAGATATTGCCAGACTCTACGTTGTATGACATATTACCATACAATACATTGTATGACATATTATCGTAGCCTACATTCTATGACATATTGATTGCCATACCGCTATGTATCACCAAACAGCAAATGAAAATAACGTTCTCATTTTGCATTTTATGATAGTGGAGAAATAATATACAAAACTTAGTTTGTGATAAAAAAATCACTGTTTTTATGAATGATGATAACAGTGAAAAGTGATACATAACTAGAAGCAACATGAATATTTCAGTTTATTTAATATGGTTATAAAAATAATTTTGATCAGGATTTGCATGTCAGAAATGCTAGTAAGCTCATATCAAAATTACTTTAACACAGTCTCAAAAGGTACATTTTTGTTTTCTATGTTTATTTTTAGAAAGATAAAATAAGCAAGTAATTAACAATTAAGTATTTTGCTTTTACATGGGTTATTGGAAGAGATTGCTAAACATCTCAAACTTATTCCACTTGAGTGAAGCTGAGCCATACTTGCTTTGTAGTTTAATATAGCAATAACCGATGATGTTGGTGTGCTATATAGAAGATTTACCCATGGTTGGTGTGATTTAATCATGAGGGTGAAGCCCAAGTGATTAAATAAAGCCAACTGTGGGTAAATCTTCAATATACCACACCATGGGGTTGATTATTAATATTATACAATGACATTATTTAAGAAAAAATACTTACTTTTCTTAAATAATGTCTTTGTATAATGCCTCTGTGGTGCCCTTCTGTGTTTTTTCGGTATGCTGGAACATTTCTGATCCACATCCATATGGGACTTGAGTTCCGCTTTTTTTTTATTTATTAAAAGAAAAAAGAAACCAGGAGACTTTTAACTTTCGGGAGGGTCATGACAGAGAAAATGTATTTATTTATTTATTTATTTCAATTTGATGACCAGGGAAGTCCATTGGGCCACGAAGAGCCTGTTTTCAGTGGAGACCTGGGGGGGAGAAAAGCTCCAATGGCAAATTACAAAATTTTATTTATTTTACATTTGTTAACCGGGATAGTCCAGCTGAGCTTCTGGCTCATTTTCAGTGGAGACCCAGGGAGAAAAGCTCCACAGTGAGGTTTAAAAAAAAGAATAGAATTTACAAAAAAAAAAAAACAAATTAGCAACATATAATTTACATTCTAGGACATTACATTTGGATGCTGATAACAAGTAGCAGGTATTAGCTTAGTTAATGCTAGACTAGGTCACTATAGAATTTGTATAAGAAAAAGGAGAAGAATATTGCAAAGGGACAGAGTGGTTATAGCCAGAGAGACTGCTGGTAACAAGGAGGGAATGAGATCGACTGGGGAGTAGAGGGAATGATAGAGGTTATAGCTTAGGAAATAGCACGGAAAGGAGATAGTAGAAGATCAATGAATAGGATGTGAGAAATGGAGTAGGGAAGGCTAGGGTAAAATAGTTTTAGGGGGGATGGCAAGATGGGATTTTAATAAAAATAACAATAATGACAAATAACAAAAAAAAATAAAATAAAAGAATAATCAGGCACATTTCTTTAATTTTGCAGAACGTACCTGATTATCCTCTTATTTTTCTCTGTGCCATCTTCCTTGTTCATTTGAGGTCTTCGGTTTTGTAAATTTATTAAAAAAAAAGAAAGAAAAGTAAAAATTTTATGAGAGATACTAATGGAAAAAAGTATGGGCGACCGGACCTTTTTCCATTGGTATATACTTGGATTTACAATGCACACACTGGTTGGGCTGACCAATCAGCGTGCTCCTTTTTGAATATTACTGGCCAGCCATTGTATAATTAATAATAATAAATTTTACTGCATTATAAAATAATATGTAAGATTAGCAAACTATTCTAAATGATTGCACTGATGCAGAAAGCAACACTTTATATAAAAAGCTGTCCTGTAGTGTGGGAAGTAATAAACTGTTTGTGATGATTAATTCCAAATAAATCTCATAATAAGAGCTACAGCAGGTATCATGAAAGGTTCATTACTGTATCTTAATTAAAACAAAATATGGCTCTAGGTGATCTGGTTGTGTTGACTAATGTTGCCAAATGAGTATGGGTATTTAACAGTAATAAGTATGTTGAGGACTCAGTCTACTCCAACCTATGCCACGGACCCATGCTAATGGAGGGAGTGCTGTATGTGCCCCTACTGGCCAGTGAGTATGTGTGTGCCCTCTATAAAGACCAGAAGCTCTGTTGCAATAAACTACTGGCTAACCAGTGTTCAATTGGTCAGTTTGGGTTACATGGGATAGCTCTGTTGAGCAAAAAGCTGGTTGTAAAACCAATCAACCTGCCAAACATGAACTAAGAATTGCTACACTCAATATAGATTCATTGACAGGATGGAGCTTGGAAGTGGATGTCATGATGGTAAAGAGGACGCTGAACATTCTATGTATCAGGTGATAAGATGGAATGGCAGTGCAGCAAAGACACTTGGCTTGAGATCTACCACTCACGAGGAGGACAGGCTAGAAATGGTGTGGGAACTGTGGTGATGGACAGGCTTCAGAAGACAGTGAGGGATGTCATCAGAATTAATCACAGACTCATGGCAATCAGATGCCAGTTTAATGATAGGGCAGCATTCATAATCTCAGCCTATGTCCCACAGCAAGGTTGTGATAGCGAGGAAAAGAGTGCATTCAGACAGCAGTTGCAGGACCTCCTTGATAAAGCAGGACAACATGAGTTGGTGTTGATAATGGGTGGTCTGAATTCACTTATTGGGCCAGATACAACAGAATATGAGGACTGCCTGGGTCCACATGAGTGGGTAACAGGAACAAAGAAGGAGAGGCCATTCTAAAGTTCTGTTTGACAAATGACTTTATGGCAGCCAACACATGGTTCAGAAAGAGCGACATTCACAACATTATATACAAGAGTGGCCATCATTCAACTCGGGTAGACTTCCTTCTAGTAAATAAAGGGCAGTGGGTAGATTGAGCGATGGCAAAGTCATCCCCAGTAAAACAGTCATCCCACAGCACAAACAACTGGTTGTCACAATCAATTGCAAGCAGTCATCAGAGAAGGCTCAAATGTCAACAGAGAACAGGCTGAAGACCTGGAAGTTGACTGGAGAGAAAGAACAACAGTTCAAGTAATTACTCAGGACTCTAGCAGCCCCAAGAAGAGGAAATAGGTGGAGTTGAAGAAGAATAGTAGTGCATCAAAACACTATGTGTAAGGACTGGAGAACAAGTATGCAGCTGAGCCAGGTATGGAAATAAGGTAAATAAGGAAAGCTGGTGGTGGAATGAAGAAGTCTAGGAAGTCATCAAAAGAAAGAAAGAGTGCAGGAAAAGTGGAAGATAGAAAAGACGGACTGGGTTAAGAATAAATACTGGTTGGCTAACAAAGAAGCATATAGAGGAGTTGCAATAGCAAAGGACAAGGCATCATAGGCACTATACCAGCTTCTGGAAAGTAAAAGTAAGAAAAAAAGTATGTGTTGTTACTATTATGCAAGAAGCCCAGAATTTCCAGACAGAAGATATACAAAAAGAGTAAGACAGAAATTAGAGGAAAGAAAAATACTTGCACAAGAAAAACTGTTAGAAGTTTCAAATAAAAATTTGTGTTCATTAATGCAACATATTTATGAAAAACATTATATACACCAAGAAACCTTGGGCCATTTAGAAAAAGAACAAAACTGGGAGATTTTTGAAAGATATAAAAAGAAATATGGACATGTAAAAGGAAGAGAGATCTCATATGATGCCATATTTATGTAAAGGAGAATGCCAGATTAATCAGTACAAAAAACGTAGCTCCAAATATATTCAAGGAGAAATACAGGCAAAGGAACTCAGATATGGAAAATTTCACAATACAAAAAATAAGATCACAAAGCGGGAATGTAGAACAGAAGATTAGTAAAGTCAAACTAAATAAAAAATAGAAGCTGAAGTTATAGAATACCTGCGAAGTGAAGAATTTAGTGTAGAAAGTCTAACACCGGTTATATCACAGCATGATGGAACAACGAATCCCCCAAGTAAGGAGAAAGAGGAGGAGCAGGACACATCTGAAGAAGAAATATGTACATGGGAAAGAAAAAGATTTAATATGGTGCAATATTTATGCAAAGGAGAAAGCAAAACTAATCAATACAAAAAGAGCAGCACCAAAGATATTTGAAAAGAAATGCAGGCAAAGACATCCAGATTTAGAAAGTTTTACAATACAAAAAATAAGAAAACAGAGAGGAAAAGTAGAAAACAAGATTAGTAATGGAAAAGTTAAAGAAACAGAAACTGGGGTTATGGATTACCTGTAAAGTGAAGGATTTAGAAAAGAAAAATTAACTCTGATAGCATTACAACATGAAAGAACAATGGATCCCCAAATTAATGTGAAAGCTTTGGAGTGGGAAACATCTAATCAGTTACCATAAGAAGATACTTCAGTGCCTTCCATAGGAAACCAGTCCAACAGTTCAGCTGGAGTTTCACAGCAAGGGAAGGAAAAGGAAACCGTGGCAACTCTGACACAGTCAATGTTGTGGAGCGATAAGCCAGTGAGTTCCATATGAAAGGGCAACGAATGACACAGGATGAAACTGAAGAGAATGTGGCACAGGAAGATGCTCCAGAACCTTTTGTAAAATGCCTGCAGGAAATGGAGAACAAAGAATATGCCCTCACTTTAGAAGAAAATGATCTAAGAGAAGAGTTGCTTGATTTAATAGAGATGGATAAATGTATTAAGATCAATGAAAGAAACAGACCACAGACACTCACAAATCCCAAAAGTTGTAAGTTTGATAGAACAAATGAACACAGTAATTAGGACTGTTTATAGAGATTCATGTCATATAACAGAAGTAAATAGGATACATTATAGTGCAGCTAAATTAATAACAGAGAAAGTGTTACTACAAAAACACAGGGCAATAAGGGAAAGGAAGGGGAGAAATCAAATGCCATTAATGGAAGTACTGAATAGACAAATATATATAGCAATTAAGACAAGAAGTGTCACTGTTAGAGGAGTATAGAAGAGGGAACAGATCAACAAAAATACTTAGAAAGAGAGATGTGATAAAAGCAATGCACAGCATCAGAACAGATCACGCTCTATTGTGCACTATCACAAATAATAAACTAAAAATAGCAGCACAGGCAGAAAAACTTGGAAGATATGCAGATAAATCTAAAGGAAAATGACAAAATAAGCAATTTATTGATGACCCCCCAAAAATTTATAGAGAACTGGGAGACGAGGCAAAAGGAACTGAAGCACTACCAAAAAAGAAGAAATAGATACATTTTGTAAAAATATCTATGAAGATCTTGTGGAACATAAAGATACTAAATGGATACAAAAAAGTAAAAGAAAGAATAGGAAGTTCAAATGTAAAGGATTTGAAATGGGATGAAGTAACAGCCGGAAAGACTGAAACAAAGTTAAGAAAAACTCCTAACTGGAAAACCCCAGGCCCAGATACAGTACCTAACTTCTACTTAAAAGTATTAACATCTTTACTTGAAGATTTAGCTATGAGTATGAACTATTTATATGCACACCCTAAACAGACAACAACCTTATTAACAACAGGGAAAACAATACTCCTGGTTAACAGCGAACCTGCAAGCTATCCTAAAATCTATAGATCAATAACTTGCCTTCCAAGAATACATAAACTATAGAGTGGAACTGATGCCACCAGAGTTTATAGTCATTTAGATGAAAACTCAGTCATGGCAATAGAATAAAAAGGTAACGCAAGAAAGTCATCTGGAACAAAGGATCGTTTGTTTTTAAATAATGAAGAACTGTAAAAAGGAGAAGGATTTAAATATGGCATGGATATACTACAAAAAAGCATTTAACAGTATTTTATATTCAGGGATAAAAGAGTGCTTAAAAATGTATAAGATACACCCTACACTGATCAATTACATTATGGTGACTATGAAACAGTGGCAAACCATTTTGCAGTTAAGCCATGATAAAGGATAAGTTATTATTCCAGGGATAAAAAGTCAAAGGGTGATATTACAGGGTGACTGTCTGTCACCGCTGCTCTTTTGTCTTGCTCTCATCACATTAAGCTGTCTACTTAACAGATTAAGCCATGTCTACAATTTGGCTCCCAGAAAACAACAAAGCGTAAAGACTTCTCAGCTTCTTTTTCTGGATGATTTAAACTGTATTGTCCATAAGATGAGGAACTGAAAGCACAACTGCTAGTTTTCAAACTTTTTCAGATGATATAAAAATGTCATTTGGTCTCAATAAGTGTGTGAAAGCAATCTTTAAAGTAGGAAAGCTGCAGCACCAAGAGAGCATCAGTTTGGGACAGAAATGTGATATAAAAGACCTTGAGAAAGATGGAGTGTTTAAATATTGAATTGATGTGAATAAAACATAGTAAGAATATTTTAGAAGACTGAAATTAATACTGAAAACAGCACTGGTATCTAGGAACAAAGTTCAAGCTATAAACCAATTTGCTCTTCCTGTCCTAACTTACAGTTTTGGAGTTATTGACTGGCCCAAATAGTTGTCCGATCAGTTGGACAGGAAAACAAGAAGGATGCTTCATGCCTATCAGATGATTTATAAAAAACAGTGCATGCCATATATATTCCCAGTTTTAAAGGTGGTATGGACCTCCTCGAAACTGATTACATCTACAGAGCTGCAGTTGTAGGACTGAATACATATCTGCTGATCTCATCAGACCCAAAAGTAGTGAAAGTTTTAAAATATGAGGAGAATAAGTCTCAGATGACTTCCCTGCTTAGTTTACCAGAAGCATATCTGTGTCAAGCGGCAATGGAAGCAACAAATGAATGTGCCAAAAAACAAAAGAAAGAATATAAGGTGAAGGATCAGATGAGAAGGCAAGAAATGTGGAAAATGAATAAAAATAGTTGCAAGTACAGAAAAATCTAGGAAAAACCTCATGTTGATCAGGAGAGGTGAATTTAAACCAAAAGATGAAAGGTTAATATTGGCAGCCCAAGACAGTGGACTACATACACAATGGTTTACAAAGTCCATTGAACAAGTGGAAGAAATACTCAAATGTAGGTTTTGTCAAAGAGAATTGGAAACAGTTACACATCTTGTTGCTGGTTGTGATATGCTAATGGCAGAAGAACTGCTGAAAGGCATAATAATGTGGCAAGACTGTTGCATTGAGGATTGTGCAAACATTATAATATTGAATTAGTTGAAAAACATTGGAAACATAAGCCACAAAGCATTATAGAAAATGATGAATTTTATATAACATGGGATCACCCATTACCAACAGTTCAAAAAATAGATGCGAGAAAACCAGACATAGTAGTCCATGAAAAGAAGACAAAAGTAGCATTTTTTTATTGAAATTGCTACACCCAGTGACTACAGTGTCTTACATACAGAGAGACACAAAGTCATAAAATACTAGGATTTGCAGGCAGAAACGAGGGCAATGTGGAAGAAGGATACACAGACAGTTCCAATAGTAGTAGGAGCACCGACTCATAAAAAAGAATTTAGAACCATATTGATCTAATGAAAGAAAGGAAACACTGTACAGGCAGAAGATTTTAATGGTAAAAACAGTGGTAAGCGCTTTTGCAGATATATACTGTTTCATCAGACCATAAAAATGTTAAAAACACATATCCTTTCTTTCATTAGATTGATATTTTTATTGCATTGTTATGCTGTGTATCACTTGCGTGTTTCTTTGGTAATTTAGAATCATACTTAGATATGCCACTGATTCATGTAACTGTATGAATTGCAGGAGTCATTACTGGGCACTTTGTGGGTGCTGCGAAGAGCACTTATGGCTAACATCAAGGAATGAAATACTAATTTCATGAAATTTAATCAAAGAATGAAATACTAATTTCATGAAATTTAATCAAAGAATGAAATACTAATTTCATGAAATTTAATCAAAGAATGAAATACTAATTTCATGAACTTTAGTCATACTTTGACTTAGGAATGGAGTCCATTCTTGTTATGGTATTAGAAACCCAAAAGACTTGGAAAAATTAAAAAAGTGGGCAGTATGGCAGTATCAAACTCCTGTCACATTGCATAAAAGTACAGGAAAGGGTGATTTATAAACAAATACGCAGAGTAGTATAAAGTAAAATGAGCACTTTGGGTTCAGATCAGGATGCAGGACAACTGACCCAATGTTTGCAGAGAGACAGATATTTGAGAAGAAGTTGGAGATGAGGAACTGGGCATTCCTAGACTTGGAGAAAGCATATGACAAGGTTCCAAGAAAGCTGATTTGGGCAGTCCTGCAGTGGTTTAAAGTACCAGAAACATTGGTAGAATTAGTACAGGTTATGTACAAGGAACAAGTGACTCAAATATAGACAGTGTTTGGCCTCATAGAGGGGTTCCCTGTGGGAGTGGGTGTGCATTAGGTTCAGCTCTGAGCCCACTGCTGTTCGTTCTGGTGATGGGCTTACATTAGCAAACAGATCAGAGGAGACAGATCAACAAAGCTGTTGTATGCAGACAATGTAGCATTATAGGCAGACTCTGACCAAGAACTTCAGCAAAGGATAGGTGAATGGAATGCAAAACTGAAGGTATGTGGGATGAAACTAAGTACAGATAAGACACTTGTAAAGACAGCAAGTGTAAGATATCAGAAGAAGCTGAACACTGAGATAGAAGGAAAAACATTGAAACAGGTTAACAACTTCAAGTATCTGGGAGGGCTGGTTGAGGAGAAGGGGAGTCTGATTGAGGAGGGCAAGCCTAGAATCAGAGGGGCTGCAGCCAACTGGCACAGACTGTCAGGGGTAGTATATGACAGAAGAATGCCAAAGAAGTTGAAAAGGTAGGTACAAAACAGTGGTACAACCAGTACTACTGTATGGTACAGAAAGCTGGGCAGTTGAGGAAGCTAGAAGTGAAAAAAATGAAGTGATACATGGTAAGATGCACACTGTGGGACAGATGAAGAAATTAAGACATTACAGCAGTAGCCAAAATAGCTCCAATTGCAGGAAAGGCAAAACAGAAGACATTACAGTGGGTCAGGCACATGTGCAGAAAAGCAGAAGACAATCTGGTGAAGAAGATTTGGGACAAACAGGAAGAAGGCAAGAGGAAAAAAGAGCATTCAACAAAGAGGTGGCTGGATTGTGTGAGAGAAAACCTGTGACAGTCAGGCACGAGAGACGAAGATGATAGGAGAGTGTCTTTGAAAAGGGTGAGATGGCAACAGCTGACACAACTGACACAACACCCCAACCCCATGTAGAGAAAGGGGAAAAAAGGGGGGTTGATGATGATGATGATAAATTAAAATCAACTGTGCTAGCTTCAGGAAAGTACAGCTGTGTAGCTAAACTTACCATAACAGTAGATGTTTAAATAATCACTGCTGCAATAGTCTTAGCTTATGTGGGTTATATCCTGCAAAGGATATAACAGCCATCCAGCTTCCAAAGCTTCACGGTACCTTACGAGCAACTAAACCATCAGTCAGCTCAAGCTGAGCTGACTAAAAAGACATGATTCTGGTCCAAGCCCTTCCAGAGCTTTTATGCCAACAGAGAGAGAGAGGCTGTGCCCTGAAAGAACAATGCTAGGAACAACAAAAAATAAATGTCCAAACCCTGGCATAAACAACACACCAAAAAACAAGGGGAATGAAGGGTGGGAGCGGCTACTCCATTCAAACATCTATTGTTATGGTAAGTTCACTTAGACAACTGTATCATGTTACTTGTATTGAAAAACAAACTGAAAAAATATGTCTCTGTACAAGTGAAGATTCACAGTTAAATATACAAAAAGCACTTGCAAGATGTTGCAATAAATTCCAAAAACTGCCAAGTGGTGAATCCCAAAGAAAACTTCCTTTTATTAACACAAATACAGGCTTAAGCGCTTTCAGCCACGAAAATGGCCTTCATCAGAAACACCCATAATCCCAATGGCAAACACTTAAATACCCTTCAGTAACAAAACATTACTATTCAATTAACCAATTAATTTACTTTTTTATACAAGTAACATAAACTAAAAACACTACTATAAGACACTTATAAAAAATGCAATTGTACTTGCATTTATTATATTTTGCTTTTCTACATAAAACAACTTTATAATTCACCCCACTATTAAGACCAGGTTTGTTATAAGCATTGAGAAGAATCTGCCATTTAAGCTCTTTGTATTCAAGCTCTCCTTCTTTGTCCCTATTAAAATCAGGAGAAACATAGTCTATTACTGAAAACAAAAACTTTGAACACTTGGGACTTTCTAATGTATGCTTAAACAATGCATTATTGTAATATTTCTTTTTTATTCCACAATAATGTTCATAAATTCTCCTTCTCAGTGATCTATTGGTTTTTCTATGTAGAAGGAATTACATGCTAGGCACTTTGCCATGTACACCACAAATTCTGAACTGCATGTAAACCTACCTGGCACTGTAATGTCTTTTTCATAGGTACTTACTTCTACATAGGGTCCCTCTGCTATAAATCTGCACTCTTTGCAGTCTAAACACTTATACATACCCTTAACTCTAATATTACTGTGTGCATGTTTATCTTCTAGAATCTCTTTGAAATTCCTAGCCCTTTTATTAATGTATATGGGTTCTTCTCCCACTGCAGCCTTAACTTCATTATTTGCTACTAAAATTCTCCATTTTTTATTAATAATTCCTTTGATAGCTTCGCTGTCCACTGTGAAGATTAAGGGTATGGCTGCTTGCCAAATCTTATTCTGCTTTGCCCTTCCATAGTCTCTTTTCTTGTACCTTCCAATAAATTGCTAACTATCTTACTGGGATATCCCCTGTGCTTAAACCTCTCATGTAATTCTCCCACAAATCTGTCTATTTTGCTAGCATCACTTGTCAGTCTCTCTACCCTAATTAGCTGCCCCTTCACTATATTATGTTTGACGTATGTAGGATGCATGCTAGTGTAATGAAGTAAGCTATTACTAGCCACATTCTTGTAACTTATAACTGTACTTAAAGTCTGTTATCCTTGTTCCTTGATGATGTCTAAATCTAAATAACTAATCCTAAAGAAATTATATTCCAATGAAAATTTAAAAAAATCATTCATTTCTTTAACAAAATCCTTTAAATTACCTTCTATGCCCCTCCACACAGAAAACAAATTATCAAAAAATCTGTAATAACATAAAATATTATTGTACCCTGCTATGTGGGGCAAGAGATTGGTCTCCCAATAAGCCATGACTAAATTGGCAAAATTGGATGTCATCCTTGCCCCCATAGCCACCCCCCTTGTCTGTAAAAAAAATAATTTTCAAAAGTGAAAAAACTATAAGACAGAATGTGTTCTATGCTTTCCAAAATAAACTTACTTTCCCCTAATTCAAATTGCTGACTTTCAACTAACATATAACCTACCCATTCCAAACCTTTTTCATGGGGGATGCAGGTGTGCAAGGATTGCACATCTATAGTAACTAATATGTCATCTTTGTCTATCTCTATGCAAGTAAAATTGCAGTTTTAATAAGTGTCTTATAGTAGTGTTTTTAGTTTGTTATTTATGTTACTTGTATAAAAAATATATTAATTGGTTAACTGAATAGTATTTTTTTGTTACTGAAGGGTATTTAAGTGTTTGCCATTGGGATTATGGGTGTTTCTGATGAAGGCCATTTTCATGGCCGAAAGTGCTTAAGCCTGTATTTGTGTTAATAAAAGGAAGTTTTCTTTGGGATTCACCACTTGGTAGCTATTGAAATTTACTGCAACACCTTGCAAGTGCTTTTTTATATATGTTACTCATGTTGATCGCTGCTGCAATAGTTTTACGTATATGGGTAGATTACCCTAGCTTAGGACATTTAGGTGGTGGAAGGAGAAGCTTCCAGGAGACCCTGGAGGATGGTCCTAGTAAAGCCTGATCTAGACCTAGAGAATGAATCAGGTTTGTAATGCATTGTAAAAGTATGCACAGAGGGTCAAGCTGTTGCTTCTAGAATATTTCTACAATCCAACCCTTTATGGAAAGATACAGATGAAGATAAGACCCTGGTAGTGTGTGTCTTGACCCTGCCAGAATTAGTCTTCTTGTGAACTGTGTCACAAAAGGTAAGAACTTTAGATAACCATTTGGAAACAGCCTGCATTGACACAGGATGTCCCTTTTACCTTCACAAGAATGAACAACTGATCCAAAGATATGAAAGATTTAGTTCTGTCAATATAGTACCTGAGTTGCCTGTGGACATCAAAGGTATGGAGTATCCTTTCTCCTTCATTTTTAGGTTCAGGAAAGAAAATGCAGAGATGGATAGTTTGGTTTAATATAAACACAGATACCATTTTAGGTATAAAAGAAGGAGATTAGTTCTCAAAGAAATTCTGAAAATTTGAAAAATGAGATAGGGCTGAATTACCATTAGGGCTTGCAACTCAGAAATCCTTCTTGCAGAGTTCAGGGCAATCAGTAAAACTGTTTCCATGTAAAGAACCTCAAGTCAGTCAGGTTAGCTGGCTCAAATTGAGTAAGTGTTAGCTTCTCTAATGCAAAATTAAGATCTCAAGGAGGGGGTCACCATTTTTCTTAGAGTCCTCTTGTGCAACACCCCTTTCAAAATCATTTTGATGAGACCTTAATAGAGGAATAAGAAAGGCCATAGAATTGTAACTCACACAGATATTATAAAAACAGAGAACAGTTAATGGGTGCTGATGACATTGTTGGCACCAAGTAGAAAACCTTTCCATTTGCTAATAAATAATTCTCTTGTAGCAGGCTTTTTGCCTCCATTACTACCTGCTGCATGTCCTCAGTAAACAGGTGCCTAAAGGGAATTAAGACTCTATCATCCAGGCAGTCAACTGAAGTTGACTGGGGTTGGGATGTATCAAGCATGAAGTTGATTGGGGATGGGATGCATCAAACATCCCTGATCTTATGTGAGTAGATCCATTCTATGAGGAATCTTGTGGTAATTGCCCCAGGCCATTTCCGAAAGAAAGGAGAACCACAGTTGCCTGAGCCAGAATGGTGTCACCACAGTGATCTTGGGACATTTCATCTGAATCTTCAAAGGTATCCTGGATTTCAGTGGAATGGATGGAAAAGCATAAAGAAAAATTCCTGTCCAATGAATAGAAAAGGCATTTGTCTTCTAGGCATCCTTGCATGAGTCTTAAAGCTGAATTTTTTTCAGTTGATTGTTCAGAGAGGAGGCAAAGAGGTCTACTTCTGGAACTTCCCAGAGATGGATCAGATCTTGAATGATCCTCTGCTCTAGTTTCCATTTGTGAGGGTCTGCCCTTGTCCTCCTCAGCTTGTCTGCTACACAGTTTTGCTCTGATAGAGTGCAGAATGCTTGCAGATTGAGACTGTTCTGTGAAGCTATATCCCAAGCTAACATGGCTAAACGTAAAGTGGATACAACCTGATTCCCATGATTGTTGATGTACCACATGACTGTGGTATTGTCTGTAACAACTTAAAGAGGTCCTGAGGACCAAGGATAATCCAAAGAGTTGATCAGGTCAAGCATCTCTTTTATGTTTATGAGCTTGCATCTGTCCTTAGTGTCCCCTCTCACCTTGTACTTCTATCCCTCCTGAAAGTGTGAGGCATCTCTAGTGACTGACTGCTTTGTAACAGGAAGGGAGAAGGGGAGACCTGAATACAGGTATAGTTTTCTGTCTTCACCAAGTGATTTTCCCTTCTGTGACACACAAGCATTGAGATTTGAAAATACAAAGGACACTGGTGCTGTGACCAAAGAGACTTCAGGTACCATTGCATCTGTCTCGTGTGGAGACTTGCCATGGTATCATGTCAATCAGAGATACCATGAGATCCAAAATCCTGAAGTATTCCCTCACAGTGACCAAAGTATAAGGGGAAAATCTTAGAAATAGATCTAGACATAGAGATATTTTTTTCCAATGGAAAAAAAGTTCTTTGAACTGAGGTGCCTTGGTGCAGTTGATAGTCTAAAGGGTAAGGCAAAAAAATGATAATGTGATCCGGACACAAAAAAACTTAAAAACTCCTGATGTCTGGCTGAATAGGGATGTGATGATAAGCATCTTTTAAATCTAGTGTTACCAGGAAACTTGAATGAAGAAGGTGAGGTAACAGATTGTGAAGTCGCATTGTTTTGAAGTTGGGTACCATCACAAACAGGTTTAGGAAAGAATGATCCAGACCTGGTCTCCAAGCATTTTTGTTCATTAGAACTAAAACATTCTTAAATAAAAACATTTCCCTACCAGGAAGGAGGAACTGGTTATATCACTCCCTGGGGTAGCATATGATGAAAAACAGGTGGAAATAAGAGTCTGTTCTGGTGGATGAGGAACTACCCCCATGAATGGAGGAATTTTCTTCCACTGGCATTTGTAATCTTGATGAATGATGTTCAGAACCCATTTATCTGAAACTATCTGTTTCCAAAGAGAAAAGTGGAGATTCAGACTTTCTGTAAGGGAAAGGGGGGCTGCTGGGATGGGGGTAATGTCCCTTGAATAATCATTCTGACTTGCTGGACAGTCCTTGGTTTTGGGGTGTTCTTGAACTCTTTTTTAGAACCCCCTTGCCATTTCTTCTTAAGTGTCTACTACCTGCATTTTGTTGAACTTGATTATTTGTTTTTGCCTGGATGAGGGGTTAAAGAATCCCTTCGAAAATTTGGAAAAAAATCTTAGAGATTCCCTGTAGTGGCTTACCCCTTTCCACATACTTTTTGATCACCTCTACAGCACAGGAACAAAAACTAAAGCTCTGCCCAAAGGAGAAATTAAAATTTCACATTTATATCATATGGGAGGCTCTAAAACACAGCCAGAGAAACCTTCTCAAAACAGTACCAATCTCCATAACCTCAGAATAAGTATCAAATAAGTTATGCACACACACTGTTAACAAAGAGGAGTGACTTGTACAGATGAAGAAACAAATTATTTAAAGCAGATTTTTTTCCTCGTGAGAAGAAACTCCAGACAAAATATTCCTCATATGTTCACAATTTGCCAGAATAAATATTAATATATGAGCCTGACCATTCAAAATTCTGAAACTCAGACTTGCAGAAGCATACAATTTTACCCCATAGTTATCAATACTTTTTTCCATGTTTAACAGAAAAAGTAGGATTTGAATTAACTAAATGTTTAGTAGCAGTAGGATTAACTAAAGCTACAGCTTACGGGTCAGATTTGGGAACAGTGTATAAAAACTTAAAAGATTGAGGAACTTTATACATTCTATTTGCCTTTGTAGGGACAGCTGGCTGACTATCCGGAAAATCGAAGGCAGTGACACACACTTCCTCCAAAGCCAACAGAAGTGGAGGAATGGATGAAGGTTCTGGAAATTCTTTCTGTAACAGCTCATAATATTTTCTGAGAGACTGAGAAACCTCAGTGTTCTCCCACTAAAAACACTGGTACATTCTGGAAATAGTCTCAAGAAACAACATCCCACAGTGAGACTCAGAAACTGAGATCTCCTATGAGTATGAATCAGAAGTCTAAGGAGGAAACCCTGTATCTGTCCCTTCATCTTCCAGTCCAGATTCAGAATCTTGAATCTCTTCAGAAAAAGATGCATATCTCTTTCTATTACCAGAAACCACCTAACAAGAAGGATCAATAGCCTGAATTAAACCCTGAGCAAAGCCCAGTAAACTACTCCTATATAAGGGAATTTGAAGGAGTAGTAGATACACATTTAGTTTTCTGTTTCTTTTTGACAGGAAAGATGGGACCAACCATGTTACTAATGGCAGCAGTAGCTTCCCCGGGGATGGGCACAACATTTTGACAAAACAGGAAAGTTTTCCCTGTTCCCTTTCCCAAGACCAACAAGAGTGGCTCTTCCTTGCCCACTGAGATGACCTGAACAGCCACAGAGGATGTGGCTAACCCCTGGTCCATAGTAGCTTTAGGGGCTACACCAGAAAAGGAACAAATAATGGTCATAACAGAGTCACTCACTTGGGACTGAGGGAAACTGATAGTCTGCTGTCTTGGCAAAAGCTATTTGCTTAACTTTTTCTTTTATGAACCTGGAATAAGAACTGGCCATGAGACCATTAGTTTGTTCCAAGGTCAAACTGAAAATGGTGCCTCTTTCCAGGGGCAAACAGCCAGCAAATGTTGGCAAAAATTAAAGGTCTTTAAAAATCACTTTTGTAGACAAAAATACAGTAAAAAGCACTTTAAAACACTTTGCCAGCCTCAAAAAGTAAAATAAACCCAATTTTTTCTATATACATGATAGTTTTCAGTTATTTTAAACTTTTAAACTGTCAGGAAAAAAGTGCACTCTCATTTAAAAGTACAGTACTGTTGCATGCAGTCCATTGTAATACAAACTCCTAACTTAAAAATAACTTTCCTGTACATGAAGGTAATAAAGAAACGTTTTTTTAAAAGGAAGGTTTTTACCCAAAGGGAACTTCTCTGTTCAGCTAAGGAACAGCACAAGTTGACCATCGATCATCAAAAGCCTCAGAGAAGCATTCTCTTCAGTGGCAGAAAAGCTCTGAAGGGTTCAAGCTGACAGATGGTTTACGTGAGTGGAAGGTGCCCTGAAGGGCTGGAAGCTGGCCAGCTAGACTGCTATTATATCCTATGCAAGATATAACCCATATAGCTAAGGCTACAGCAGCAGTGATCAATATGATGAACAACAGGTTGTCCCTATAAATAGAGGAAAGGTAATTATGGCCTAATGAAAGGCAGTAATCCCAGTACCTATAAAGTAAGTTGTGCAAGCAAATTTATAACAATAGATATTTGAATGACCACCCCTATTGTAGCCTTAGCTATATGGATTGTATCCTGCTAAAGGTATCAGTTGTCCAGTTTCCAAAGCTTAGGGGCACCTACCATGCACCCAAACTGTTAATCAGTTTCAGCACCTGACAAAAAAGAGTGGTTTGTGTGTTAAGCCCTCCAGTGCTTTCAATCTTCCTGCCCCCCCCCCCCGGGCTAAAAGCAGGGGTTTTCTTTTCTTTTCTTTTTATGTGGAAAATAAAAATAAAGATTCTCACCCTGGCGACCAAATCATAGAAAAAGTAATGAGATGGAGGGAGGGAGTAGCAATTGCAGCAGTGATCATTTGAACATCTACGGTTATGGTAAGTGTAATTATACAACTGTACTACATAACTGTTATAATATAATTGTCTTAGCTTTATGGGTAGACTATCATAGCTTAAACTTACTGGAAGGAGGAATGATGAATGTTTAGAAGCCACGGCAGAGTGTCCCTATCAAAGTCTGCCTAGAACTGGACAAGGAATCTGGTTTGCATTGCTTTGTAAAGTTATGTACAGGGGGCCAAGCTGTTGCTTCAGAATACTTCTAGAATCCAACCTTTTCCAAAAAAACAAGTCCCTACTAGACAGTGGCGGCTGGTGACTTAAAATCAAAGGGGGGTTGCAGGAGACAGCTGAATGTGTGGGGTCAAGGGGAATGGGGTGTGGTCAACTAGAAAGGGGAGGAGCTAAAACCACAAAAACTAACTTTAATTAAATACGCTGCCCTGGGTGGCAAACCATCATTATGAGAGTCCAATCAAGACAAAAATAAGTGTAGAAGAATAAAAATATTTCAGTGCATTGGCTGCATGACAGCTTACTTAATATCTAGATGGAAACAAAAGGTTGTGAGGCATGAAAAAATAAATTACTTTTTAAATACATTATTGGAATGCTAGTCAAAATCAAGTGTAAGAAAAACCAGAACCACTCAACTGAAATCACTTCTCCTTGCACTGCAGTTCTAATTATAATTTATATTCAGCTTTATTAAAGTACCAAGTAACATGCTGAAAGTAGAAATCTCTGTGATGCCCCCACTTGTAAAAATGTTTCTTATCCAAAAAAGACCTGCTGCCTGACAACTATCTACTTGTTTCATGGGGAAAACATGATCAAAGTAAAAAATGAAAAGCAAACAAGAAACAAGCTCAAGATACATTGCTTAAAGGATTACTGTACAGGTTATCAACCACACATGATTGGCATTCTGTTTAGTTTACGGGTAAAGTCTGTAGAGATGACTGGAAGTCTCCAACAAGTGTACTGAGCTTTTTAAAATAATGGAATCCTGTCCTTTAATACCCAAGGCTTATACATTATCTAGTCAAGTATTCTCTGCATGGCAACAACAGAAAGGCTTTCAATGTTGGCAATTCTTTAACAGTATGCTTATTAAAGCTTACTTGCATCTTACGATCTCAGACAAGCTTACCTTATGGTCATTAAAGCATTGCTACTTAAACACAGAGCAACAGGCACTTCCTGAGTAATAAGCATGAATCTGAGTAATAAGCATAAATCAACAGTACAAAAATATGACAGAAACCAGACCGTTCTGCAAAATTAAGGACAGATGGAAAGCCACTGTAGTACTTGTGTCTACCTTGGATGGGGGGACACACTGCACATTTACACTGCATAACTACTCCTTGTCTTGCTTGGACACATCCAGAGTCACTACATGGGGGAGTGGGGTGCAACAAGTATGTCACAATTTGAAATGTCTCTGGCTGACTGTGATGGCCCTGACACATTTGTCATACCTCTCAACCTCAGAACAAGAAATCTGGACAAAGCCATACACAGAAGTGGGACAAAGGCCCAAAAATAAGGACAATTTTTAAATATTGCTCTAATAAACTTAGAAAGATAATAGAATAGGTCTTGCATTAGTATGAATTTTCTGAAGGGTATAAAATCTGAAACTCAAATGTCTGTCATTATTTTCTAACTTCAGTCTTTAGTGATTTGTCACTAATTTGCCAAAAAACACAATTTTATGAAAAATGGACCAAAAATGTGATGCAAAAATATAAAATAGCCACGCAATACAGCTGGGAACCTGTCAAAGAAGGGACACTTTAATATTAGTACTGCTAACTTGTGCAGCTGACAAAATAAAATAATCTACATGCATTTCAAGTAATCTATAACTTTGATTATTACAGTTATTTCTTAATTGTAAACCCTCCATATTTTCTTCCAAAATTGCTATTTTGCGGAGGGATTATTAGGGGGAAGAGCAACATTTTGAGCCAAAATCGGGGACAGTTGAGAAGTTGGCTATGCCTAATTCTATAAAGCAATTTATTTGCATGTACCTCTCAACCTGTTAATGCAGTAAATCTGAACAAGGCCAAATATATTGGGGGAACATATAAACAGTACTAAAAATCGCTCTTGTATAAATTGAGACAGTTTATAGAATAACAGTTTTTACTTTAACATACATTTTTCTGAAGATTATGAAGTCTGAAACTCAGTGTATCATTATTTAGTGACTTAATTCCTAAATTATTTGCCAGAAAACTACAAATTTTATGAAGAACAAACCAAAAATAAGAAGCAAAAATCTATTCATTCTTTGAAAATCTGGACAGTTGGGAGGTATAGTTCAGCTGGGCCTGTCTGAGTTTGCTGCCCTTCCCCCCTGACAAAATCATGGTTGAATGGAGCCTCTGCAGCCATTCTAATGAACCATTACATGGCTATTTCACTCCATTTACCATAAACACTAATGTGCATACTGCTTTACTTCTATGATGAGTTGGACTTCATTTGAAAGTTTTATTTTGTATTTTACAGCACAAACACTAAGTCATCTGCTAAACAAAGCAATGCAGTCTCACAATGAAAACTTAGCATTAAAACTTCTCTGCCCTTGAAACTCACATTCACTGAAACAGCATTGAAACCCACATTCAAAGAAAATACATTTTGCCAGTGGCAGATAAAGATTAATTTTGGGCTGTTTTAAAATCACAGGCCCCTTGCATATGAAACATACATGTGCTCTTTGATACACCTTCCTCATTGTACTAAATTATATTCCTTGTACAATACAGTACAGTTGTTAGAGGGCGTTTTAAATTTGTTTTGAACATTTTTCCAGTAAGCAATGAAACAAAACACCCATAATGGCAAAACTGCCCAGTTCAGAACATTTATCATAAAAGTCTACTCAGACTTCCACAGTCCACCATTATTAGGAAATATGCACAATTCTACAGTCCACCATTATCAGTAAATATGCACAATTCTACAGTCCGCCATTATCAGTAAATATGCACAATTCTACAGTCCATTATCAGTAAATATGCACAATTCTACAGTCCATTATCAGTAAATATGCACAATCTCTGAAGAAGTAAGTCATCTAAATAATTCCACATTAAAGAAATCTGTAACTAATGAAGAGGTTGCTGCTAGCAAACACCTTTATATTTCATGGTTTCATCGAAAAATAAAGTGTCTGTTGCCACTCAGGAATAAATTGCCTATATTACATTAAAAAAATGATAAGCTAGTAATATTGCAAGAGAAAATGGATGGCAAACTGGTAACAGACTCATAGTTAGTATCTTCACCAAGGAGAACATTCTCAGTACGGCAGCATCCACCCCTTGTTGGAGTAGAACCCACAGCCTTCTGCATCAAAAGCAAGTACACAACCTGTTGTGCTATTAACAAGGCAAACCAACTTCAGTTAAGCAACACTAAACTACTGTTCCCCTGCAGCTCTCAGCTCCTTGTAAAATCTACTCAATACTCAACTGCATCTCAACTTCGCAGCACAAGAAAACTGGAAAAAGCCAAAATGTATTGGGGGGGGGGTCAAAAGCCCAAAAACCAGGGACACATTAAACATTGCTTGTATAATCTTGGAAAGTTGCTAGAATAAAATGCTGTGTTACCTCCATACATTTTACTGCCAATGTCCCTGTGCAAAACAGTCAGAGCAACATACTACGCCAAATCAGCTGCTTTGTAAAAGAGAGGAAGACTGAAACTTAAATGGCTATCATTTAGTGAATTCAGTTCTCACCATAGCTGTCAACCTCTTAGTACAAAACACCTGGACATACCCAGTAATGAGGGAATACAGCCCTCAAACATATTCAGTGAATTCAGTTCTTGCCATAGCTGTCAACCTTAGCACAAAAAACCTGTACAAAGCCAATAGCAGGGTATTACAGTCCCAAAAATAAGGACAAATTTCAAATAGTCATCTTATAAACTTAAAAAATTGCTATAATAAAAGGTTATGTTACTATATAGTTATTGCTAGAATAAAAAGTTGTTTTACTATGTATTTTCTGAAGAATATGAAGTCTGAAATTCAAATGCCTGTTAATTTTACTTCTGACGGAACAAAAACGATTTTCAGCAGAAGCCCAGGGAGAAATACTGTAGACGCATCTCTTTGTAAAATGGCAGGACACCAGAGCAAATCCACACAAACACAGGGATAAGATGCAGACTCCACACAGAAGGCACCCCAGCCAAGAATCAAACCAGAAAACCTATAGCTGTTAGGCAACAATACTGCCATTGCACCATCAAATATGTAAGGAAGTAAACATTTAGAAACCTGAAGTCTGAAATTCAAATGCCTGTCAATTTTATTTAACATTTCTTAATCAGGACAGTCTGACTTGGAACAAAAAAAACTATTTTCAGCAGAGGCCCATGAAGAAATAATGCAGACATGTCTTTGTAACATGGGAGGACACAAAAGCAAACCCACACAAACACAGGGAGAAGATACAGACCCCCCCCACAAAGAAGGCACCCCAGCCAAGAATCAAACCCAAGAACCTGCAGCTGTGAGGCAACAATACTACCACTGCACCATCAAATATCAAGTATTGCAATATTTACAAACCACAGATATTATGAGGAATAGATCAGATCAAATATGAGGCAAAAATCTGCAATTTATTTACAAATGGTGGTGGGTAGGGAATTCAAGTCTTTAACACCTGCATACAAGGTACAGGGTTCAAGCCTGAGGTATTCCCTACCACACCACCATGAGTCTAACCACCAGTATATTGCACCTGGGGCATTTTCACACACGCACACAGTCCGTGTGCTATATATCACACACACCAAAGTCCGTGTGCTATATATCACACACACACACCGAAGTCCGTGTGCTATATATCACACACACACACCGAAGTCCGTGTGCTATATATCACACACACACACCGAAGTCCGTGTGCTATATATCACACACACACACTGAAGTCCGTGTGCTATATACCACACACACACACTGAAGTCCGTGTGCTATATATACAAGATGAATGTGCTGGATCTTTTAGATACTTGAGACAATGCTTTTTATGTGAAAAGCTTTTATTTACTTTTAGTAAATATATTTTGTCGTGTGCTATATCTGTTTGTTATTTATTATTTCAGGTTAGTTAGGAAGCCTATCTCTTTATTTGCATATCAGGTAGTTCTGACCAGTCAGGAGTCAGCTGGTGTACTACCCATGATGACAAACCCTTCTTAACATTCATAGAATAAAATTAAAATCAATAGTTGATGTCTGAAATTATAATTTTACCAGTCTATCCTATTATCTAAAAATATGTTTGTGCCTAGCACTGTGAAATAATCTTCTTTAGATCCATTCCTTAAAAAAAAAAAAAAAAAAAAAAAGATATGCTCTAAAATGAGAAGAATAAAGAACCCTTATTGAATTATAGTACTAACAAACACTGGAGAAAACACACTAACAAACCACGGGAGTTATTCACTTAGTCTTTATCTATTGTCATACCTGAAAATTGCTCTGCATGAAAGCAGACAAAATAATCAAGGATGCATGGAGGTTAATCATTTAATTAAATTTAATTTAATTAAAAAATAAGAAAAGAAAAGCATTTAATTAAAATAACAGGGTGATGGTGTCTGTAAAGGTGAACAAAGTAATAAGTAAAGAGGCCAGTCCTTCATGGACTTGCTTGGGTCATCATAGCACTCTTGTCCTCAGGGATCCTGCCTGTGGTGTTATGCTTTTAGTCCTCTGGTCTTCCAGGCTCGCTTTGCTGGATGTCTTCATGAATAAAACCATCTTCCTGATTTGTTGATGTTGGGGTCTTTCTTCTGCTATATTACCAGACTCTGTATGAACATGGTTTTGATGAGTAAAGTATTTAGAAGCTGGCTGGGGGTGAAGTAGATGGAGACAGGTATAGTAAAATATGTAGAAAAGGAAGAAAAGAGGAAGATGGTAGATTTGAAGAGGGAGATTATTAATAAGGATGGAAAAAAAGCATTGTGACAAGTATAGAGGCTTGTGGAACTCTGGAGTGAGTGGAGGTAGAGTCTGAGTGTAGAACCTATCTTTACTGCGAAGGTTCTGTTGGATAAGAAGTCTTTTAATCATTGGGTGATGGTGTGGCTGATATTAATGTCTTAGACATGGAAAAGCAGTTTATATTGGTCATCTATATCAAAGGCTTGCATTAAGTAAATATAGGTGGCATTAGTTAGTTTGCCTTTGTCCATATTTGTTAGGATGTTTCCATTCAATGTCCGTAGTGCAGTAATTTTGCCTCTTCCAGCATAAATGACATGCAGTTGTTTGGTGATTAAGTGATATCAGAAGTGACTGTAAGAAGTGGGTTTAGGTTCTTTAAGGATGGGTCTGATAACAGAGGCTTTAAAAATCACAGGCATGGTATTGCTGGTGAGACACACGTTAAAGATGTGTTTTGAAGGGGTGATAATGTAGTCCCTGGAATAGCAGAAAAAACTGGGACAAATGCTGTCTGGCATAGATGGGGAGTCAAGAGGAATTTGCTCAGGTAAATCTAAGATTTGTTTAGAAGTTATTTTGGGGGAGTAGAAGGGGGGAATGAACTCAGGTGTACTTGGATTTGTTGGTGTTCCAGCAATGTGAATATGTGATGATGGTCAGAGACTGGAGAATACCCCGAAGAAGTCAAATGGTAAAAGATAATAAAGGTGTAGCTCACAAATCACTGATGAGACAGGTTAAGTGGAGGGTTTATCCGAACTCAAACATGTCAATGAAGTTTCCTACTCTTAGTTTGCTCAACTTCTCCACCAGAGAAATGTATACTGTTGATCTTGAGTAAAGATCAAGGTCAAACAAAGTGACTAGAGGAGTAGGACTATGTGGCTAGCAGGGGTAGCTTGGACAAAACAATAATGGAGCAACCAGTCCTTGTACATTTGAAAGTCTGTACCTAGTATATGATTTGCTGCCGAAATAATCACACAGGCTCAAAAAACAGCATGACAGTACTGCAGCTCTTTTTAACACACACACACACACACACACACACACACACACACACACACACACACACACACACACACACACACACACACACACCTTACCTGTGAAATCCTGTCCATAGACCCACAGTAAACTACCACCGCAGATCCAATCCCTATCCAAACCCTGCGCAAATCTGACCCTGCCCGTCGTGAGATCTTCCCCCGATGAGACTGCAGCAAACTCGAATCCAGACCCTGCCTGTCATGAGATCCTAAATTCCTGACTGCCGACTTTGCAGTCCGACCCCGAAGCATTTCCCCAGTGAGTTCCCAGGACAGTCTATGCAGTTTAAAACTGCATAGACCTCTGGGAGCTCTGTTATCCATGTTTCCCAGTCAGGACTGCTGCTGAGACATCTGCGCATGCTCCAGACTGTCTCAGCAGCAGTCCAGAGTAGTGCGCATGCATGAAGTCCGTGAATTTTAAATATTTTTTTTTCTATTTATTTCTTTTTTTATTTTTTATTTTAAAGTTGAGGGGGCTGTAGTCCGGCAGTCCAATAGCACGGGCCGCCCCTGCTACTAGAACAAGCCTCACCCCTGCCTGGAATTTCCTTGTTGTGAAGGATATGACAAAAGATAATAGTATTAACAGCATTAGACAAGCATTTGGAAATAGTCTGCTTTGGCACAAATTGTCCTTCCTTCCTTTTTACCTTCACAAGAAATGAGCAGCAGATCAGAGTTCCTGAAAGTTTTAGTTCTGTCAAGATAATATCGACGTTGTCTGTGGACATTCAAAGTATGGAGTATCTTTTCCCTTGTTCTTAGCTTGTAGAAAGAAAACAAGGAGATGGTAGTTTGGCGCAAAATAAACCTGAATATCACTTTAAGTACACATGAAGGATTAGTTCTTAAGGATACCATATCTCTATGGAAAATGAAATGAGGTTGATTTACAAAAATTTGTAGTCAAGTACTATCGGTTTATCCATGACCTTATATTTGTATGTAAGGGGGTCTGGTGCAAGTTGATTTATTTTTTGAATGGCTACAAAATAATAGGTTTGGCCTTTCTTTTAATGGTTTACAAGTGGGAAGGAAAATTGCATTTTTGGATATTAATTTGACTCTGTCTGATGGCAACAAATTACTGACATCAGTTCATAGAAAGTTTGAAGATGGTGGCAAATATCTATTTGGTTCTAGCTGTCACCCTCCACATACTATTGCATCTCTTCCCATATAGTGAATGTTTTAGGTTAAGAAGATTATGTGACAATGATTGTGATTTTGATATGGAAGTGAAAAGAATGCACTCAATGTTTCAATCTAGGGGCTATGATAAAGATTTGTTACAAGCTGTGATTAATAAGTTGATATTTAGTTCTGATTTACCTTCTTTAGAAAAGGTTGAGTTCTCCAAAAGAGTAAGATCTTATAACCATAATATTGTTAATAAAAGAGGAGATATGAGGAGAATTTATTTTGTTTCCACTTATGGTGTTTTTAGCTCTATTTTGACTGATGTAGTTAAGTATTATTGGAGTTATTTGTTTAAGTTTAGTGATTTAGCAAGTATACTTTCGCCATCTTTAGGTATATCATACAAGAAAGGTAGAAACTTAACATATATTCTGGTGCATAATAATTTTAAATGGTGTTATTTATGCCTTACAATGTCCCTGTAGTCTTACCTATATTGGTGAAAATAAAAGAAAATTCAAAACCAGACTACACGAACATAGAAGGAATATTAGGAAACAGAAAGAGGATAGCCCTATAGTGAAACATATTATGGAATTCCATAGTTCAAATCTTGATGGATTAAAAGCTACTGTGTTAGAAAAGGTTTCTATGGGTTTTCGTTCTGAAAATGTATATAAAAAAAGATTATTATACAAAGCATTTTTATTTTAAAATTTGAAACTTTATCTCCCTCGTGACTAGGGTTGCCACCTTTTCAAATGCCCAAAGTGGGACTTTTTTTGTACAAACATCAGATTTTGCAAGGCAAAACATACCCACAGCCAGTACAAAGGACAGAACTTCAGTTTTATGCCTAAATAATGCTTATTCTTGAAGCATTTTAGTTGCTTATTCTGTTTCTTATACCATTTAGGTGTTTCAGAAACAGGATAACTGTTTTATGCAACTATTACATTAAATATAGGAAATGTGTTGTCCCAATAACTCAGGACCTTTGCCATTTTTTAATTTTTATGCAGGACACAACTGCCCAAAGAGGGACTGTCCCTCACTAAGTGGGACAGGTGGTAACACTACTCGGGACTCAATTTAGAGTGTAATTGGAAGCTGTTGATTTGATTGGGTTGTTTTTAATATTGATTGTATAATTGATTAATAAGTATGTATATTTAAATTGATGTGGTTTTGTTTTATGTACTCCTTGAAGGCTTTGCCGAAGCGCTAGAGAGTGATTAAATTTGTTCCTGACGGTTGCTGGCTGATGTTTTTTGATTTACCATAAGAGCTTGCAACTTAGATACTCTTCTTGCAGAAGTTAGAGCTATCAGCAAATATGTTTTCATGCAGAAAACCTCAAGCCATCCTGATGGGCTGGTTCACATGGAGGAAAAATGTATTCTCCTAAGACAAAATTAAGATCCCAAGGAGGCGCTGCCTATTTTCTAGGAGTCTTGGCATGCGGCACCTCTTTCAAAAGCATTTTCATATGTGAATGCATTGAAGGAGGGAAATTCATGAGTAGACATACTGAAATGGCCAACAGATGTGCCTTGACTGAGGAATAAGATAGGCTAAAAGATAATACATTGCATAAATAATGCACCTTGGCACCAACTAGAAAATATTTCCATTTGTTCATATATGATTGTCTAATAGCAGATCTTCTTGCCTCTTTTAATACCTGTTGCACATACTCATAAAATAGGTTCCTAAAAAATTTTAAGATTCTATCATCTTGGTTAGTTGCAGTTGTTTAGAGATGGGATGTTTAAAACACTGTATATCTTTTGTGAGTAGGTCCAGTCTGTCAGGAAGCTTGTGGTAATTGCCTTTGGCCATTTCCAAAAAAATGAAATGATCAGTGTTGCATGGGCCAGAAGGAAGTCTTTATTAATATTTAGAATGGCTCTGGATATTAGTGGAAAAGGTGAAAAAGTATACAGGAATATTCATCCAAGTCTTTATTAATATTTAGAATGGCTCTGGATATTAGTGGAAAAGGTGAAAAAGTATACATGAATATTCATCCAAGTCTTTATTAATATTTAGAATGGCTCTGGATATTAGTGGAAAAGGCGAAAAAGTATACAGGAATATTCATCCAAGTCTTTATTAATATTTAGAATGGCTCTGGATATTGGTGGAAAAGGCGAAAAAGTATACAGGAATATTCATCCAAGTCTTTATTAATATTTAGAATGGCTCTGGATATTAGTGGAAAAGGCGAAAAAGTATACAGGAATATTCATCCAAGTCTTTATTAATATTTAGAATGGCTCTGGATATTAGTGGAAAAGGCAAAAACATATACAGGAATATTCATCCAAGTCTTTATTAATATTTAGAATGGCTCTGGATATTAGTGGAAAAGGCGAAAAAGTATACAGGAATATTAATCCAAGTCTTTATTAATATTTAGAATGGCTCTGGATATTAGTGGAAAAGGCGAAAAGGTATACAGGAATATTAATCCAAGTCTTTATTAATATTTAGAATGGCTCTGGTTATTAGTGGAAAAGGCGAAAAAGTATACAGGAATATTCATCCAAGTCTTTATTAATATTTAGAATGGCTCTGGATATTAGTGGAAAAGGCGAAAAAGTATACAGGAATATTCATCCAAGTCTTTATTAATATTTAGAATGGCTCTGGATATTAGTGGAAAAGGCGAAAAAGTATACAGGAATATTCATCCAAGTCCTTATTCATATTTAGAATGGCTCTGGATATTAGTGGAAAAGGCGAAAAAGTATACAGGAATATTCATCCAAGTCTTTATTGATATTTAGAATGGCTCTGGATATTAGTGGAAAAGGCGAAAAAGTATACAGGAATATTCATCCAAGTCTTTATTAATATTTAGAATGGCTCTGGATATTAGTGGAAAAGGCGAAAAAGTATACAGGAATATTCATCCAAGTCTTTATTAATATTTAGAATGGCTCTGGATATTAGTGGAAAAGGTGAAAAAGTATACAGGAATATTCATCCAAGTCTTTATTAATATTTAGAATGGCTCTGGATATTAGTGGAAAAGGCGAAAAAGTATACAGGAATATTCATCCAAGTCTTTATTAATATTTAGAATGGCTCTGGATATTAGTGGAAAAGGCGAAAAAGTATACAGGAATATTCATCCAAGTCTTTATTAATATTTAGAATGGCTCTGGATATTAGTGGAAAAGGCGAAAAAGTATACAGGAATATTCATCCAAGTCTTTATTAATATTTAGAATGGCTCTGGATATTAGTGGAAAAGGCGAAAAAGTATACAGGAATATTCATCCAAGTCTTTATTAATATTTAGAATGGTTCTGGATATTAGTGGAAAAGGCGAAAAAGTATACAGGAATATTCATCCAAGGAAAAGAAAATGCATCTCCTTTACAGGCTATCTTGCATGGAGTCCTGGAGCAAAAGTTTGCCAACTGATTGTTCTGAGTGGAGGCAAAAAGATATATCTGAGATGTTCCCCACAGCTGGATCCCTTCCTTGAAGACCCCGATATTCAGTTTCCATATGTGAGGATCTGTCCTGGTCTTGTTCAGCTTGTCTGCCATAAAATTTTGCTCTGATGAGATGCAAGATGCCTGAAGAGTGAGATTGTGCTGAAAAGCTATAGCCTAGTCCCCCTGTTGGTTTATGTGCCACATCACTGTGGTGTTGTCTGTAATGACTTGTAACAGTCCCAGGACTATAAATGATTGACAGAGTTGAGAGCATTTATGACTGCAAATATCTCTTTTACAGTTAGGCATTTTAATTTGTCTTTTCTGTTCCTAAGACCCTGCAATAGATCCAGTATCCTGAGAAATTCCCTTCCTGAGACTTTTGTTTGAATGAAAAAACTCAGGAATAGATCTAGATATAGATCTACTTTTTCTTGTGGAAGAAAAGCTCTTTGAACTAAGTCATTTAAGAGACACCAGTGGAAAACAATCATACGCAAAGGGGTTAATCAAAACTTTTGATCTTTCTTCTGAAAACCCAGTTTGTGTAGGAGATCTCGCAATCAAATGAGAGATTCCTAATACTTTAAAAAAGAATATGAAAAAAATAAGCAGGTTGTCTAACTAAGGAAATATGAATATCTTGCAGACTGCTGTAGGCTATCACTTTGTAAATACCCTTGCAGCAGTGGATTACCCAAAGGGTAATGCAGAGAACTGAAAGTGGGATTCAGACACAAAAAACCTTAAAAAAAAACTGAAATCTGGTGTGACAGGAATGTGATGATATACATCCTTTAAACCTAGGTTCACCAAAAAGCTTAAATGCGGAACAGTCACAAACTGGTTTAAAATGAAAGGATCTAGAACTGGTCTTCATGACTCTTCTTTCTTTGGCACTAGAAACATTCTTGGAGAAAAAAAAACTCCTATATGAGGAGGAGGGACAGCTTCTATCACCCCCTGAGTCATAAATGCTTAATGACGTGGGGAGGGGGTTGATCCGGCAGATGAGGAGGAAATCCTTAAAAGGAAGGAAGATATTTTCACAGTCATCTGTAAATGTAATAAATCACTTTCAGAACTCATTTGTCACTGATTATCCCTCATTAAAGACAGACATGAAGGTTCCTATTTTTTGGGATGGGTTAAATGCCTTCCAGGGTGAGAAGGGGGTCTCTGAAGACAGTTACTCATTTAGACTGTCCTTTATTCTGGGGCACTCCTACTTTCTTTTTGGAACCTCCATGCCGTTGATTTTTAAAATAATTCTTACCCAAAACTTGCTTTGTCTGTTTATTTATTTTTTGTGAAAAAAAAAAAAGGTGTAGAGATAGCATTAAACTCCAAACTTGGAGAAGGAAGGGTAAAAATCTGTGAAAATCTCTGAATCAACTTGCCTCTCTCATCACATTATTCAAGGACCTCTGCAACAGACTGACTTTAAAATGTCAGATTTTATATTATTAGGAAGGGTTTGAGTACACAACCCAGCAAATATCCTTGTTACAATTCCAATGGCAGCTGCTCTGAAAGTGGCATCAGTTGAATTGTAAGCACATTTCTAAAAATGGGTAGCCACTTGAGACAAGGGAGCAATAAGATAATACAAATATATTTTTTTCCCTCAGATGAGGGGAAATATGCCATCATTTTCTGATATTCTCAAAACAGGCTAGCTTAATCTCTAACATATGAGCTTGACCACTGAGAATTCTAAAAAAAAGTGTTGCAGAAGAATATACTTTTTCCTAATACTATCAAAACTTTCCCGTCATTGTCAGAAGGGGAGAGATTAGCATTAACTAAGCATCTAGCAACAGCTAGGTTTACTAGAGATATCGTTGCTGGGTCTGATCTAGTGTTAGAATATCAAAACTTGTAAGACTGAGGAACTTAAATCTACCTGCTTTCTTGGGGATGGCAAGCTAACTTCCAGAAAAGTTAAAAGCTATAATAAATACATCCTCCAGTCCTGAAAGAACAGGAGGAATGGAGTAGGTTCAGGAAATTCCATCTGCAATAAATTATAATATTCCTTAAAAGCAATGGAAGATCATTGTGTTCCCATTGAAAAAAACTGATTCAGTCTGGAAAGCATTTTGTAGTTTAAAGTGTTGAGCCTCTTCAGAAAATCAAGACACCCTTTTACTTTTCCAGAAACACCAACAATGGAAGAGTCTAGAGGCTTAACTATTCCCTGAGCTAATCCCCAAATTAATCACTCCTTTCCAAATCATCTGAGACAGGAGAAAACATATGTTTAATGTTTTGATTTTTTTTTTTATCTGGAATTTCTGAAGATATAGATCTACATTTGGCAGGCAAGACCTCTCTAGGAACAGGCACTTCAGTCTGGCTAGGCAAAGAGATATTCCCTGCTTCTTCTTCTTCTCCTACCAAGACAGACAAGTGTAGTTCACCACTGCCTACCAAGTGCACTCCAGCAGCAACAAAGGATGTGTCTAACCCCTGGTCCATGATGGTTGTAGGGAATATACTAGAGGCAACCAAGGAAAAAGATGAAGGTCAGAGGAACCACAAAATGCCATAGCAGAATAGCCCATTTGCAGTTGAGACACTTAGTAGCCTGTTAAAGTGGTAAAGACTGATTAGTATTTTTTTTTCTTTTTGTTGCCAGAAAAAAAGAACTGAGGATTCAATAGCTTGTTCCATGAAAAAGCCAAAAAAGATGCTTGCATGCATGAGCACACACATAAACACACACACACACACACACACACACACACACACACACACACACACATATATAGATAAAGACATCTATTCATACATATTTATCTCTCTCTCTCTCTCTCTATATATATATATATATATATGTATATATGTATATACACACACACACACACACACACATATATATATATATATATATATATATATTTATATACATATATATATATATATATATATATATATATAGAACCCTGCACATTATTGGACTGCAATCCAAGTATGTGTTTTTTATCAAAAAATTACAGGACAGTGGAATGGCTGGGTACTATCAAAAAAGTACTATTTGTGCAACTTCAGTGAAAATGTACAAGCTGGGGAAGAAGACCCATCTTTGTTTCCTATCTGTTTTGACAAGGTCTTTATGTATCATATTTATAAGTCACATTTTGTTCTGTAATGATTTTTATCCTTTGGTTTATTTGTCTCTTCTGAAAAAGAACCAAGCACATCCAAAATCACATCCCAGCCTGAGGAACAGACTTACTTTGGCTTCAGAAAATGTTTGACATAGCCACAATGAGATGATACAGAAACAAATTGTCCAGTACTATTCATAACATCACAGCCACTTAGCGGTAACAGCTTCTTTCTTACTGAAGGCTGTTTACACTTTGCGCCAGCTACAGACATAATGCGTGATTCAGTAAAAGAAGTCTGTTCCCAAAGTTGCTGCGAGTTGCAGAGCAATATTTCTTTTTTTACTCAAATGATTTTTATTTTGATGAAATAACACAATAACTTAATACATTCATAACATTCAATAACTATTTACAGTATTTACATTCAGCCTGACAAAACGGATTCAGATAAAAAGAAGAGATTTGTAGTTAAACAATAAGTTAATATATAAACTATGATAGTTAGGAAGAGTTTGATTCCATCTGTAAGGTATCAATCAAGTTCAAAACTTTCCTCCATGGACTATTAACCAATGGTTTAGGAAAAGTTCTTAACTCTTTAGTTCTTTTCTCCATTAGTATGCATTTCTTCTGTGATGATAGGAATTCCTCCATTGTGGGTGCTACATTAGAGTTCTGTCTTCTAGCTATACATTTTCTGGCTATTGCTAACATTGTCCACAACAAATACAGATCATCTTTCTTCATATTATTACTATTAACATTCAATAAAATTAAAGACTTTGTCAAAACAAATATATCAGTATAGATAGCTTGAAGAAATGTGTTAATCTCATTCCAATATGGTTTAATAGTAGCACAGTCATAAAAAATATGAGACCAGTCAGCATTAGTGGACAGATGAGATCTCTAACATAGCTTGTTGTTTGAAGGGTTCATTTTTGAGAGTTTCTCAGGTGTCTAAAAGGATCTGTGTAGAAATTTCAAATGAAAAATCATCCAGAATTGTGAGTAAGAAGTTAGTTTAACTTAAAATAAAATGTTTGTTTTATATTTAATTGATAATGATACTTGAAACCCTTTAGTTAGGTATTGCTAGTAAGAATCTTTAGGAGCTGTCTTATAGACAAAGTGTCATATAGATATGATAATTTATTCTTAACATTGATATTATTATATAGAATTCCAAAAATCCAGTTTATAATTTTTGGTGTGGTTTTTAAGAATGAGTTATGTATTATTCTACACAGATCCTTAGTGTATGCTGTGACACATTGAAGAACCAACCAGTCTTTATGGGATAGGCCATAGGCTGACAATATAACTTGTGCATTCAGAGCTTGTTGGTTTTCAATACATTGCAACCAGCAAAATAGGTTATTTTCCCAAAAAACAAAAAATCCCTCTATGTGTTTTATCAGGGAAATCCCTTGTAATAGTAAATGGTATTAAAAATCTTTGCCACAGTTTTATATCTAAATTTGTGTTAATGAATTTTCTAAACACATCAAAAATATTGTTTATTAGTGTTAGGTTAGCTCATTTTGTTGTAATATACTGTAAATTTAAACTTAAATAGTGCCATTTCTTGTTATCTTTGTCAGTTACCAAAACATTCTTTGATAAATAATTTTCATTCATTAGTATAATGCAGTGTAACTGTTTCCCGTTGGAAGAGTATCTAGGATTTATCCAATTCATCACTATTTTAATTATAGATGCCTTTATATAAGTTTCAATCTCTGGGAATTTTAACCCCCCCCCCCCGTTCCCATTTTCAGATATGAAGAGAATATGCCACTCTATTCCTTTTGGGGTACCATAGGAATTTCATCAGAGTTGAAGTGATTTCTTTAAGGATTTTCATTCCTGATGGAAGTATAAGGGCTTGTGCTATATATAATATTTTAGGTAACAAAACCATTTTATAAGTTGTAACCTATCAATAAGTGTTATAAACAAATTATTCCATTTGCTTATTAATGTCTTGATTAAGTCAATGGCTTTAGCATAGTTAAGCTGCAAGGTTTCCTCTATATTCTTGCCTAGGACTATTCCTAAATAGTTTAGAGTTGAAACTTGGTTTCCAGTAATATGAAATTATCTGTGATACAATTGAAATCACCTCCTAGTTTAATATTACCTTTAGAAGTAGTTGTAATAAAGTCTAAGTGTTTCTTAGCTAGTCCAACCCCCATACCTGGGAACCAGTATAAATTACCCAGGGTCCAAATTCTATTATTAAACTTAAGTATAACTAAGACCATGAGTCCATCATTATCTACATGTTTGTAAATGATTTGGGGATTTAAGAAAGTCTTTTTCCACAGAATTGTTGCTCCTCTGGTCTTATTTTTATATGAAGATTGAGCAAGTGTTGTGTATTCCTTTGGCTCCCACGTAAATGTGTCATTTCTTTTAAAGTGTATCTTTTGGAGAAAAAATACTTGAGCCTTGTTTAGTTTAAGATACCTTAGTAGGTTGGCTCTCTTACATGGGTTGTTTAAGCAATTAGTATTTAAGGATATCAAAGTTAAATGTATATCAGAATTCTTTAAATATAACAAATAATAAAGGAACTTGTATTAATAAAATCCTGTATAC
Source organism: Protopterus annectens (assembly GCF_019279795.1). NCBI lineage: Eukaryota > Metazoa > Chordata > Ceratodontiformes > Protopteridae > Protopterus > Protopterus annectens. The sequence continues at coordinate 245,943,341 of NC_056748.1, forward strand.
ATAATACTCTTCCTGAATAGATAATAGAATATCAGTTGTGGTATTTCTATTTATCTCAATCCAAATAACTTTCCCCATGAAAGATAAAAGTAAAATAATTGTGTCAGGCATTTCAAAACTAGAAAAACAGTTAAATAACAAAAAAAATAGCATATTTCACTCTGATATAAACTTTAATACACCCTATACATGGAATGAGATACATTCATAGTCTAGCAAACAAAACTAAATCTGCTAGACTACTTATCCCAACCATCAACCTTTTTTGGTTCGAGCCCATGAAAACAAAGTAAAAAAATGGAGAATATATTATAAATTAAGGGAAAAATAGTAGTGATAACCAACTAATCAGATATTAGTTCCAGTTAGGTTTTAGAGATGAGTTGCATACACTATTATTAGAAACATTATACATTTATACAGTAATTATTCACTAAGGAAGCAAGAGACATATAAGAATATATATATATATATATATATATATATATATATATATATATATATATATAATCTGAATTTAGTGCTTAATAGACTAAGGAAACATTAGCTTTATTAACAAACTAAATGATTACCCAAAATACCTAAGCATGTCATCTGTATTAGTTCTAATAAAAACTTCAAAATTGCAGAACAAATCAAAGAATCATTTAGCATTTGTATTTACTTGCCCTCTGAATAAATATTATCATGACAAATACCCACTACATAAAAACTTCACAAGAATTGGATGCTAGCGCATAGTGTGTGTCATTCCCAAAAGATGTTAACATAGATTTTTAGAAATATTCCATAAGACGTAGTTGTCTTTAATTAACTCATAAACCTTTGGAATAGCAGATATTTAAATAACTGACTAAAATCAATAATAATTAATTGGCATCAGTTAAAATGACAAAAAATAGTAAAAAACATTATTTAAGTAAAACTTACTATGGATAACAGGTCTTAAAAGTGAATGACTCAAAGACAAAATTAAGATAGAGATAGCTGTAAATATCTACAATAGTAATAGGGTAATACTGAAACTTATAACTTGTTTGTTGTGTTATCACAAGTCATAGATATTACTGAGCTCTTTCCCAGTCATCAAGTGCTAATATACTAAAAGTCATGACTTCATAATAACTGAAAACATGACATCTGATATATAAATAATATCTAGGATACAATAAGGAAATCAACATATTAAATGCAAAGTAATTATAGTTCAATCAAAATTATTCATACATATATTTGCTAGGATTTAGTATGGTGTTTGAGTATCCTTCCAATTATTACCATTAGTCATAAGCATTTCCTGTAAATGTATATGCCTATACTAAACACCTGCTAACTGCATAGGAATGTTAATTATAAAGATCTATTTATAAAAAACTCCAGTATATTCACTAGAAATAGTGTCTATAATTAACTGTTTACAAGAAAAAATAAAATTTCTGTATATATTTAATCACAAAATATAGTCATTATTATAAAAGGGAAACGTGAATATGTTTGTAGACAGTGTAGCTCATAAATCTTGTAGAAGAATCCTACTATAGCAATAACCCACGCCTGGGTGTGGATAATGCTGGATTTACCCATGATTGGTGTGGTTTGGTCACAAGGGCGAAGCCCGAGTGGTCAAACAAAGACAACCGTGGGTAAATCCAGCATTACCCACACTCAGAAGTGGGTTATCGCTATTATACAATGACATTATTTAAGAAAAAAAATAATTACTTTTCTTAAATAATGGCATTGCATAATGCCTCCTTGCTGCCCTTCCGCAATTGTCTGGTATTCTGCGGCAGTTCTGATGTACTGCGAATGTGTATACTTACACAGTACATCAGAGCTGTGGGCAAAAGCAACGGAGAAAGCAAGATCTCCGTTGCTTTTTACAACCTGTCTCGTTATGTTAAACACGTTTAACATAGCAAGACAGCTTTAAAAAAAATCAACGGAGAATCTCCGTTACTTTTTTAAAGCTGTCTCGCTATGTTAAACTCATTTAACATAGAAAGACAGTTTTGAAAAAAAGCAACGGAGAAAGCAAAATCTCTGCTGCTTTTTAAAGTGTCTCACTATGTTAAATGGGTTTAACATAGCGAGACAGCTTAAAAAAAAGCAACGGAGATGCTCCGTTGCTTCCTTTAAAGCTGTCTCGCTATGTTAAACTTGTTTAACACAGCGAGACAGGTTGTTAAAAGCAACGGAGATCTTGCGTTCCGTTGCTGTAAAAAAAAAAAAAAAAAAAAAGAGTTCTAGGCGACCGGACCTTTTTCCATTACTATAACTCTGATTTACAACGTGCACGTTGACCAATCAGCGTGCACGTTTTGGAATATTAATGGGGGGTCATTGTATAATATGCTATATTAACCAATCAGAGACTTGACATTCACAATTAGGCTTGCATATACACATTAGATGTAATGTAATGTGATCTGCATGCATAGAATGCATAATGTCATGAGCTAAGTAAGAAAGCTTCACTTCTTAGATTTCATACTGACATTTTCCGCCCAGCACACTACACAGTACAGTTTCCTGACCTCGCTTTAACTGTATCACAACATCTGCTTATTTACAGTAACAAATGCTAAGTTTAACTGTCAGATACTTCCAAACAGTAAAATAACATTCAATGCCAACGAGACAGAAAACAGTACTTTAACATTAAACTCTACAGGAAACATAACGTGTAACCATTTAAAAACCTTGTGTCATAAAACATACAAGAATATAACTGTCAGAGAGACCCAATTTATGTCAAAAGCCGGTAAACAGCTTTTTGTTCACACAGGTACCAATATATATTCTGAAACAGAAGTTATAAATATTAAAAAAACTAGTTAATATATACTAAATCATAGAATATGCTCTGTTATCCCATGTATCCAAAACAGTTTTGCTAAATAATCTAAGCAGTGACTATGCCTGTGTAATAACTCAGAAGAACATTTAGCAGGGCAAAGGGCTATATGTTATTTGAAATAAAAGCATGTCATCTTAAGGTCATAAAGGCAAAGATAGCTTACTGTTCATTTATATCACTCAATAAACCAGTAATACTATACTAATATATTAAAAGCATAAACAGTTATTTCATTTGAATAAAAAAAGTATAGAAATGAAAAAGCAAAAAGAGAAAGAAAAGCAATAAGAAAAATATCATCATGGCATACCTTACTTGAAGATTTAGCAAGTATAAAACAAATTAAAGTCCAGTTGCAGTAGATGCTTTGAGAGATTTAGTGGGAACAGTAATCTTTGACTCAGTTTTTTGTTTTTTCTTTTTAACATCAATCCAAGAAGATTTGTCAGTAACTCTCTTCAGAGATGCAGATGCCCATTCCATATATTCAGGTAAGTAAATAATGTTATTGTTTTTGATAAAGGCAGTGGCTTCCTCTAGGACATTAAATGATCTCATTTCATTCTGATATAGAATTTTTATTCTGGCAGGAAAGGCGAGCTGAATTTTGATCTTATTCTGCTTTAACAGTTTTATTAATGGCCAAGCTTTTTTCCTGTGTTCCAAAATCTTGGTAGAATAGTCGGTACTTTTCCGTTAAACCCCTACCACTTCACGCTGCTGTATTTTGCCGCTATTCTGATTTTTTAACCGTTTAACGTGAAAATGAAAGACTTTGAAAGAGTGGGTGTCTCCTGTCTTGATTTCACAAGTGTCTGGAGTCCATTTTAGACAGATGGCATTTGTTTCCTGGGAAAGTCCACCAGGCCAAGCAATGCCCATTGTCAGTGGAGGCCCAGAGAGGAAAGATCCACAAGAAACACAAACAGAATATACAGTACAATATTGCCTAACATCATCACCAAGTATCATTACATGAAGGCAAAATACAGTGTACGACATATACAAAACAGGGTATTTAAATGGAATAATAAAACCCTAAAAATAAATAAATAAATACATAAATAAAAAATAAATGTTAACTTTCAAAGCTGAAATCGCCTAGTCACTAGCAGACAGTTGAAAACCTGTACTTCAAGCAGCAGTATTTGTGTGACTATCACAATGTGTACCAAATACCATATGACTGTAGTCAAACGCAATAAGGATCAAGTATATGGATATTAGGGGGTTAAACGGCAGTAAGTCAACCTGGGGGAAACATCAAACAGCCAATGCACTATGCCCATAAACACCACAGCTCACCAGGTTGCCGATAAATGGTTAAAAAATCATTTTAAATCTGCTTGCAAAGGACATCTTGCTGCAAAATAAAACTCTGTTTTACTACTATTATCCAGGTATCCCTTTTTTCCTTTACTAAACTGTTGAATTAGGGTTTCCAGACTTGCAGAATAGTGGCAAAACACAGCAGCTCGAAGTGGTAGGGGTTTAATGGAAAAGTACTGAATAGTCATTATCAAACCTAATTGGGTTTTGATTAGATTTTAATGGACTTTTCCTCCAGTCAGATTTTAGGACCAACTCCTTGTCCACATAAGATAAAAACTTTATGACTATTGATCTGGGAGGAGTAGAGGAGGATGTTGACACTGGCTTTTCTAAAGTTCTATGAGCCCTTTCAATAGCAAAGGATAGACCCCCCCTTTAAATATAAAATCTCTGGAATCCAGGTATTCAGGAAAGAAATGATATCTTCTCCTTCAGCTCTCTCAGGGATGCCAAAAATCCTTATATTTGACCTTCTCTCCCTGTTTTCCAGGTTATCCACTTTATTGAGAAGCCAAATGTTTTGTTTGATGAGAAAATCTTTCTGGCTTTCTTCTTCCTTCAGTCTTCCATCAACATCATTCAGGGATGCTTCTAAGTGTGTTATTCTGGATTGATGCTGCTGTATAAGTTTCTTGACAGAATCTGTTTGTTTCTGACAATTTTCCTTGAGGTTTTGTAAAGTTTCCTTAAAATCATCCCGTTTTAGTGAGAGTTCTTGTACAGCAGATGTCACGAGCTGCATTTCTTTTTTTAAAGCCATGTCAGAATGAGAAGTCTTCGAAGTGCTCATCTCCACAAATGATATATTCTCCTTTATAATTTGACAGGAAAAAAAAATTTCCTAAGTTCACCAAAGTTACTAATAATATAGTTTATACTTTCATCTATCAATTCTAAGTATTTTTGCTAAAATGAAATAAGTCATTTCCTGTTTTTCATATTAGTTTCATGGAGCTCAGAAAAACTGCTGCTATTAGTTGGCCATTTTGGCTCCGCCCCAGAGCAATATTTCTTGTATTCTCTGTAAGTTACATGTACTGAATACAAAGGAAACATCATCCTAATGTTGCTGTAGCTGTTCCAAGCAGCTAAAGCCACTTGCAATGTTTACTGTTTTTGTACTGTAGAAATAATTATTCACTACCATAAACTGCATGTCAGTAAAAGATAAACGCCATCCTGACATAACAGAAATGTTAACTGTTTAGGTGAAATGATATACCCACTGACAGCTGTCAGCATTAAGTTATGTTGCAATTTATTATGGACCAAGAATCTCCATAATTAATTAATCATGAGCTCTCCTGTGCCATTTTTGTAAATCACTGCTTCTGTTTCAGTTGCTGCATATCATCTCAGCAAACTCAATCACTTGACCAACTGATTCATTTACTACAGTTCATCTCACCAATATCATTCACTAGAGCTGTAATAGAAAAGTTCTGAATCATGTCTATAGTTATTTATTTCAGCAGGTAATTACTTTTGATCTTTCTTCAGTACCACTGCTTGTTTATTCTCAAGAATGGTTAAGACAACCCCTCCTTGGACCTATATTATTCCTTTTTTTGTCTTCTTCTTTACACAGCATGTTTTCACATTGCAAATAACATGACTGAGTCATTAAAGTTAACAGCCCATTAAACTGAGGTCCCCTCATTAAATGATACATTTTGTTGAAATAATATGCAGAAATCAAACATGTGAAATCTATTCATATTATTTCCTCTGTAGTTTAATGCTAAAGCAAAGCTTAATCCTACACTTGACCCAACACTAATTTTATGCAAAGCCCTGATCTTAAACATAAGCCAAAACATGAACCTAACTCTAGTCTTAAACCTAGCATTGAATCAAATCTAACCTTAAACCTAAATGTAAATTTAACCCTAAATACAGACCTAGGTTTAACCTTAAAGTGGCAAATTCCACATATCTGATTAAAAAATCAGGATACTTATGTATTATCGCAACCAGATTTTCGCAGTTGCGAAATTCGGAAAATTCAAGTGAAACGAGGGCTTGAAACAGTGTAACATGTCCTTCAAAGTCCTTATTACTGATGAGAAACTTTGGATTACCTTCAGGACAAACAATTTATAAAATCCCCTGCCTGATTTGTGTGCATTACAGATGCATGCTTGAAAAGTCATGGCTGCTATCGTACTGAGAAATGGAATGTGTAAGTACAGATTGCTCCAGGTTGTAAAAAGGGGTGTAAGAGCCAGTGTTAAAATCCGTCCCTATATTATGTGGCTAAAATTTCACAAACCTGATTTAGTAATAGCAAAATGCAGAACCCAAGGGTGAAGGATGTTACAATGACCTTCTGTTGTTTCCTGGAGTTTGTATTTACCGGGCTTTTTTATTTTTTTACTGTTACTTACTGACAGCAGTAGTCGTCGATGAGTCAGAACCGTTACTTTTTATGAAGTCTGGCATACATTGTGGTCTGCGTTTATTTAGTAATAAAACACATTTGTTAAATGTAACTGGCACAATATAATAGGGGCACTTTGTTAAACTTTCTGTTACACCTGTTTTACAGTCCTGCAGAATTCAGAGTGTACTATGCCAGCCCTGACAATTAAAGTGTGCATCTGTACAGCATGCAAATCAGGAAGAGGATTTATAAACTTTCTACTCTTCCTGAAGGTAACCCACACTTTTTCTTGAGCAGTAAAGACTTTCAATAACATTTTACAGTGTTGCATGGCTTCATTTCAGTTGAAATAAATGAGTAAAATGGTGTTTCAGTCAATATCACCTCAACAATATATGCTACAAGGAAATAATAAAACCTAGAATGAATATGGCAAATAAAACCGGCCTTAAAGATGTGTATTTCTGTAATGCTCCCTGGGATTCAGAAAGATGGTAGGCATGGTTGCACCAAGCTGACCCGTATTTACTTATCATGCAAGATGAGGCTGGCAGCTCACTAAGAATTTATACTGTGGAAAAGCAATGTGAAGGCAGCAGCTAAAGAAATGCCCTACTCATGGCCAGAACACGGACTGAGATGAGAGCGTGTATCCCTGACAGGTCTACAAAATGCCAACTTTTGAAAAGTTGATGTGTCGAAGGGGAGGGAGTCAGAAATCTCCCTGCACACTCCCAAACTTATATATATATATGAACTCCATGGTCATACCAACTCCAAAAAGGGAATAATTGCCAGTGCATACTTAGAAACCACACTGGCAATGTTTTCATGTAGGAAACAGCATTAGATATTATGCAATTTGTCTTTTTTTCTGTATGCTCCTGATGCTTGAGCAGTTTTACTTTGAGCATGTGTAGAGAAGCCACTCTTGAGTGGTGGCCATAGTATAGAAAGAGAAACTTTTGTGAATTTGGCATGGGTGAATCAATAAGATGGTAATTTTATCCAATTACATAAATATAAATAATTACTTATAACTATCTCCTCACTGATTTATGTATTAAGACAGTCACACATACACACACACATATATATATTTATATAAAGAGAGAGATATCTCTTTCTCTCTCTCTCTCACTATACATATATATATATATATATATATATATATATATATATGTGTGTGTGTGTGTGTGTGTGTGTGTATATTTTAGATTGAATCTAAAATGATCAAATACAACAAGAATTTAAACTCGATTTCTGGGAGGGGGCAAGCCCACATACAGCCCCTACACCCCCTTCTAATTCAGTATACCAATATTGAGATCATGCAACAGCAGGGAGGGCACCATGATCCTATACAAAATGCTGGCAGCAAAAACTCCATTGAAAACAATGTTCACTCATATGATCATTCACTGTTACATACAGCCTGAAAAAACATTCGCTCATATGAGTGTTCAGAGTTTCAGACTATACCCATATATATGTGTATGTGAGTATGTATGTGTGTATATATATATATATATATATATATATATATATATATATATATATATATATATATATATATATATAGGGGTATACTTCAAATTAAAGGAATCCCACTTACCCGAACATGGAATCGCCAAGACAAGATGTCCGAAACCTGATTTTAACGTATGACCATAAAGTCGACCAACATTTCAAGAAGAAACACACCACACTATCTTCAACCCATCCAAGTGAGGGAATATGGCCCCCGCCCCCAACTTAATATATCAACTCCGACATCGCACTACAGTGGGAAAAGGGCAAATTTCCCCATGTTGGTCAACTGGATACTTACCCTGAGAAAGGTTTCGGCAATACAGTCATTCTTTAAAATCAGGTTTTTCATCTTCAGGTAAGTAGATTTTCGTTAATTTGATCCATATAGTATAATATATGTGTGTGTATGTGTATACATATATATGGGTATACTTCTAAATTTCAAAGTTTCAAAACTTCAACTTTCTCATGGTTGAGACCGTTAGATCAAAGTTTTGAAATTTCAAACCATTTACATGGAGATTGCCATATTGAGCAGAATGGTATATTTACCATTTTCCTTGCTGTAATGCGATCTCAGAGTTGGTGTATTTAATTAGCAGGGGTGTGAGGGGTGCAGGTTTCCCCCTACAGAAACATAAAAAAAAGGGTTTTTGTTTTTATTTTTTTTATTTACATTTTGAAGTTTCAAAACTTTGATGTTATGGTCTCGACTGTAAAAAATTCAAAGTTTTGAAATTTCAAAATTTATAAGTAGACCCATATATATATATATATATATATATATATATATATATATATATGTGTGTGTGTGTGTGTGTGTGTGTGTACAAATCTCTCTCTCTTTCTTCTCTCATATAGGATCATAAGAAGTTACTAAGCTATTGGCCCTGAGGCCCTTACAAGCTTAACCAAGATTTTAGCCCATGTTCCAACAAGTCAGCACCCAGTGCCCCTGTCCAGCAGGGACAGAGGTAGAATCCTGGGTGTGTATTTTCTGTTCCCCATCTAGTTATCCAGGGTGTGCTTAAAAAGGGTTAATGATATACTCTGCTTGACGTAGAGAGGGAGTCTATTCCTCAGAAGGGGGAGTCTCTGGGACACATATCTGTACCGCTAACAAGTCCTACCGATTTCACAGACCAGGCTGAGGTCTCACAATGTGGGTTACTTGAGTGGAGTTTAGCTTGCGGATATGGAGCAGTCCCATCAAGGTGTTTTGCTTTGTATGCCAGACAGAGGTCACCTCTGAGGAGTTTGTATTAGACTGAGTAAAGGGACAGGGCTTTTAGCCTATTTTGCAGGGTAGATGCTTGAGGCCCTAGATTCTCCTGGTGAGGAACCTCTGTGGTCTCTCCAGCCACTGGATGTGCTTTGTGAGGTACATACTTGAAAGGGGCAGTGGACTCAATAATGGGTCTTATAAGGAAAGACTACAGGGATGTTATGACCTCCCTGTCTCTGGATGAGATACCCTTACTAATGAGGTGGGTCATGTAGAAAGCTTTCCATACAATGGAGGCCATATGGTGGTCAAAACTCTGTTTTCTATCAACCTGGGTGCTCAAGTCCCTCACGACTGATTGTGTGCTAAGGATCTTGTTATTAATGTGAAAATTTATAGCGATGTTATTCGCCCCAAAGGGGATGATGATGTATTTTTTGGCATTCAGTTTGAGGCCATGCTTCTGGCACCAGTCATTTGTTTGGGTGAGACCCCTTGAAGGATGTCCACATGACTAGGGGAATGGATGACAGTGCCCAGCTTGCAGTCATCTGCAAACTTGGTTAGCCATAGCCCACTGATTTTGGCATGCACCTCACAAAAGTATATCCCAAACAACAGAGGCCCCAAGACCGATACCTGGGGTACACCACTCGTTATGGGTCTACTGCTTTAGGTGGCTTCCCCTATTTGGACTAGGTGGGTTTTATCAGTGAGCAAGTTTTCTACCCATCTGGTAACTTATGGACTGATGCCTAGTTGAGAGAGTTTGTCTATTACACCCAAGTGGGGAATAGTATTGAAGGCTTTGGCCAGGTCAAGGTAGGTGGTGTGCACCATTTTCCCCTCATCCATGGCTTTGATGACTGTCTCAAAGAACTCAACCAAATTTAACAGGCAAGACCTCCCATTGATGAAACCAAAATGTGTGGGATCGAGTGTTTGGAGGTTGCCAATGTCCATGTTAATGAGGTCCATGATAATCTGTTCCATGACCTTGCAAATCAGGCTAGTTAGGATGATGGGTCTATAATTTCCTGGCTTGGTGGATGCTGCACCTTTGTGCAAAGGGATGACAGTGGCTCTTCCTCCACTCAGCTGGGATGAAGCTGGTACTCAGGCTTTGGTTGAATAGGGTGCCTAATGGTGCTGCAAGATCCTGCCTGAGTTCATGTAAGATGCAGTCTGGGATGTTATCGGGTCCCATGGAGGGTGTATTTTTTGCCTTTGAGAGGTCAGTGATGACTTGTTCCCTAGAGGTAAGGTCAGGGTGGCAGGTGCTGGGGATGTCCTGATTTACTGATGGGGCAGAGGGGTGAAGTTTTCACTGAACCTGTCTGTCAGCAGGTTGGCTATATCTATGGCATTTGTGTATGTGGTGTCTTTGACCACCAGTTCTGAGCAGATCTGGGTGCTTCCTTTGAGATTGTGGACATGTGTGAAGAAGGCTTTATGACCGTCTTTAGTAGATGTGGCCAGTTTGGACTTGAAGTTTGCTTTGGAGAATTTCACTAGTGCTCTTATTTGCTTGTTCAGGCTAAGGAGAGATTGCTTTCAATTAGGCACCTGCTCCTTCTTGGTCCTGGACAGTAATTTTTTTTCCCTTTATTATAGTTTATTTATTGCAGATATCCAGCAGACAGGTTTACTCTTCCTTAAAGAGGATGATTTTACCCTGTCGGGTATTCCTGATTCCATGCAGCTATATAAATGCTCGTATAGCAGTTTGGTGTAGGTTTGGACATATGTGCCAGTTCCTATGGAGGGGGCTGTGAAGCTGTTTATACCTTCTCTCAAGAGGTTGCAATTAGCTTTGGAAAAGTTGTTTTTGTTTGACCCTAGCTGGGGGTGGGGGGAGATGATAAATTTGAAAGTGACCTCTTTGTGGTCGGATCTTACCAGGGATGATGATACTGTAGAGATGCTGCAGTCATTACTCATGTTGGTTAATACCAAGTCCAAGATATTATCACCCCTTGTGGAGGTATTGACTAGCTGTTCCAAGGCATTTGCATTTCCGAAATCAAGGAATCTGTGGGCATTTGTGTTTTTGCAGTAGTAGTTTTTCCAATCTATAGTTGGATATTTAAAGTCTCCCAGGATCAGAGTAATGGTTGAATCTTGATAGATTTGAAAAGGTCCAGATAGGCGGAGTGGGCATCTTGAGTCAAAGTTGGGGGCCTGTAGCTAGCTATGATTTGAATTGGGATCTTGTCAATGGTTAACTGCACCTGGAGTGTCTCCTGTGTGTCATACTGTTTGACCAGCCTGGAGGTGTGTATATCTTTAATATATATCGCAACTCCACCTCCTTTTGCTTTGCTGCCCATGATTTAGGGTCTGAATGTATGATAGAATGAGTAACCTGGTATGGCTGGGGTGTTCTCCGCAGCTTTGAACCAGGTTTTTGTGACTGCACAAATGTCAGAATCTTCTATAGTTAAGAATGTTTGCAGTGAGTGCAGTTTTATGTTTATACTCCTGGCTTTTAGCAGCATGCCCTTTCATTTGCATTTTGATGAAATTTTCATGTTGGTAGTTTTGACTTTATGGCATTGTCTAAAAAAGGCACTAAGGGGGAGGCAAGAGCCTTTGCCCTGAAGCCCAGGAAGACAGATCCAGCCCATCTCTATCAAAGCATTGTCTGTTGATCATGTCTTCCCAGGCTGTCAGGTACCGGATCCCCTTGGGATGACACCAAAAACTAAGCCAGTTGTTAAAGTCAATAATTTTCTGTTTGTATTGCGGCTTCATTCTGGGTGACAGTAGAATTTTGCTTAAAGCTAGGAACATACCTGCTTGGGACACATATTCAGTGAGCTTGATCATGTCTCACTTCATATAGCTCAGGTAGGTATGTCTCAAGTCATTCGCACCAACATGGACTATGACAGAGTCATAACAGCACCTGTTGTTGAGACACTTGAGTGCATGGGTGATATGGCTGATATGGCTGATTCTGCCACATGACAAACAACTAACCGTGACTTTCTCCTTATCCAATCTGGTGAAGGGCATATCTGTGTGTCTCACAATGGAGTCTCCTATGACAAATATGTTGGGTTTATGTTTAGGCCTTAGTGGCTGTGAGACACAGGTGTGTGGACTATGTGTGGTGTGTGGTGTGGTGGGCAGTGGAGTTCATGTGTGTTTTTGTCTTGGAGATCACTTTTGTTTAGGTATGTTTTTGTTGTAGACCTCCACATATGTGGGTGTGTGTTGTGTAGGTGTGGGTGGTATTTGAGGTATGGTCTTTGTGTTGACAACCTTCTCAGTGCCAGATATACTGGCTTGAGAGGGAGAGAGCATAGACTCTAGGTTCTTAATGTAATTGCATCTCTTACAAATTATGTTCTTAGGTGGTAGTAGTAGAGGGTTGTCAGTGTACATGAGGCAGTTGCTACACTGTCTCAGGATACCCATATCAACCAAACTGGAAGGAGAAACTGTAGGAAATTGTCCATCCATATTTGTCAGAATCTGAGTAAAGAGAGCTAAGGGGATAAACGGTGGAAGGTCTAAGAGTACTACTAGGTGTGTGTGTATGTATAATACATATATAGGTATATCTTTATATATTTATTTATTTATTGATTGATTTATTTGACATTTGTTAACTGGGTTAGTCTGTCTGAGCTTGGGCCCTTTTTCAGTGGAGGCCCGGGGGGAGAAAAGCTCCATAGAACAAAAATTATACATATAATAATAGTTCTGAATTTTAAATTTTACAAATAATAAATACACAGTACTGCTTTGAGAAAATAATGTAAATAAAATAAATATTGTAAGAAGAATTAACAATTGTTTAAACAGGAGAACAATTTAGAGGACAGTTAAAGAACTCTGCAAGTGGGGCTAGAGAAATTAGAACTAAGCATAGAGGTGGTTAATACGAACAAGGTGAGATATGGGAGAAGAGACATGTCAAGGGTCAAGTGTTGGATTCTTAGATGTGAGGTAAACAAAAGACAGTGTGAGGGAGGATTTAAAAAGAAGGGGATAAGAGAGAGAGATAATTAATATCAATAGTATGGGAGGCAGGAGTTAGCAGGGATAAGGGGAGAAGTAGATAGTAAAAGTTTTCTTAAGCAGAGAATTAGATTAGATAGTGGGAAGTTGGGAGAGGAAAGAGGTGGAAAGCAAAAGGTGGTGAGAATTGAGGGATGAAAATGTGATAAATTAAATAGGGTGATTGCAGTTACATTTCCAGCCACTGATTAGGTGAATTTTGAGGGCTGTCATGAAAACATGTACATGGGTGATATTCCTAAGGGACATAGGAAGCTTATTCCATGCTAGTGCTGTAAGGTAGCTGTACAGGTTTTGTTCCGGTGATTTTTTGGGTTTGTAAACTTGTAAGAGTCCCTGGTCTGAGCTCCTAAGGGAGCATAATGGTTTATAGAGGGAGATGAGAGAGGACATGCTGGGGCAGTAGGATGGTTTGTTTAGGATAGAGTGGATGATAAGTAGTTGTGTCAGTAAGAGGTGGTTAGGAAATTCTAACCAAGTGTTTGAAGAGCGTGACAGTGGAGAGATTTAGGTGGCATGTTTGCTGCAAATGTAGCAACTTTGTTATATGTGGTTTCAAGTTTAGATAGCAGAGATGTATGTAGTTTAGTAAGGAGTTGGGAGTAAGGAACCTTTGGTTTCTATAGAGTAGGCCAAGTTTTTGGTGGGTTTTCTTTATACAATGGTGTACATGGAGGTCAAATTTAAATAGGTCATTAATGATTATTCCTAGGAGCTTTGTGTGTGAGTCAGGTGAAATAGTAATATTATTAATATTATTAAGGGAAGAGAGAGAGAAAAAAGATTTAAGCTGGTTGAGAGATTTGGTTGGTAGGAAAAGGAGAAGTTTTGTATTTTTAGGGTTCAGTATCAGTTGGTTGCCCATAAGCCAAGATTCAGCAAGACTAACTGAAGTTTGAGTGAGGGTGTGCAGGTCTGTAGGACTGTCAGCAATGGAGATGATAGTGGAGTTGTCAGCATACTGTATGTGGGAAGACTGAGGACAGGATGTGTGAAGCTGGTTAGTAAAAATATTAAAGAGAAGAGGGCCAAGAACAGAGCCTTGTAGGACACCCATTTTTATGGAGAGAAATGGTGATTGACTAGTGAGCCATCTAACAGATTTCTGTTAGAGAGGTAGCTTGAAAACCAGGAGATCATTGAAGGGGAGAGATTGAGTTGGGTAGGTTTATAAAGTAGGATGGGAAGACAGTGTCAATGGCGTTAGAGAGATCTCGAAATAGGCAGGACAGTAGCTTATTATTATCTCTGGCTGCTTCTTTGCCAGTGCCACAGTATGATGTGTCTGCCTCTGTCTGTCATGTTCATCCCCTGCTGCTGGCTCCTCCACTGACCCTCTTTTGGCTCAGCCTCCAGTGCCTGATGTGCTGCAAGATGTTTTTCCTGCTACAACCCCCGCTGTGTAACTGAAGCCCTCCTAAGGATGATGTTGTGCCACACTGTACACAATGAAACAAGTTTAGCACATGCCACAGTTATACCAAAGGGCACACTCAAATTCATCCTGGCAGCAAAAGCATGCCTGTGGAAGTCTGAACACACACTGGACAATGACCTTAGTTTATTCCTGGTCTGTCTTACTCTTTGGATTTCTGATGGACATTATCAGCCAGGGCTCCAAGACATATACAGTATCATAGATAAGATGCTGCTGAGGGAAGACATGTAGATGACACCATGTGTATTACAGACCGCCTGGCAATTAATGGAATGATCAATGTGGGTGCAGTCTATAGCCCCCAGTACCTCAGAGAAACAGGTTGTATCATAGATGTTTAAACTTTATAGCATCTGCACTACTGTTTTCATGAATGGATTCATTTTACAGCATTTAAGTAATCATCTTTCCAATCATGTGCCATAATATATTGATCTTCTGATAACATATACATGTAGAAATATATAGCGTTGATCACCATACAAGTTTTTACTGGGAAAACCTAATGTTTGTCCGCCAGCCTTTTGCTCAATGAACACGATCAGGTAAATTAAGGTCACCAACCTACCTTATAATGGTACTCTATTTATTTTTAACATTTGTTTACTGGGAAGGTCTGACTGGGACAGAGCCCATTTTCATTGGACGCCTGAGGGGAAATGCTACAGACCATGTCTTTGGAATGTGGGGGGAAAGTGGAACACCCAGAGGAAACCATGTGAACATAGGGAGGACATGCAGACTTCACACAGAAGGCACCTCAGCTGATAATCAAACTGGAGAACCTCTTGCTGTGAGGCAACACCCCTAACTGCTGTGTCACTGCGCTACCCCAATGATCAAGGTGAGGGTTGCATTTTTAGCACATTCTCTCTCTCCCCTACATTTGTGTGATGTTGGAGTGCATATATATGTAAACATGTTACATCCATTTGATTGTCAGTTCACTTTATCAACAAAGTTTTGAGTGGTTCATCTAAAACTCATTCGATTGACACTACATTTGACTGACGTTCATTACACTGAAAAGTGTGAAATGGTATAGAAAATGACTGCTGGTGTGGTTTGGAGGATAAGAGTTACAATACAAATTAGTGTTGATCTGCAGTTTTACCACAATAATTCCATCTGTAATACTGTACCACCATGTCTAGAAGTTTAAGTATGTGTGTCAGCAGTGATTCAGTGTGTAAGGAACATTCCTTTTTTCTCTATGGTTGTATGGCTATGGAGTTAGTATATTTATGTTAAGGGAGTAGGACTGAAGCCCTCCATATTTGTTGGTGCAGGGGGTTGCCCCAAAAGATTTTGGAGCTATATATTAGTGTATATGAAATTGTCAATAAAAATGAGTGTCAGTCAAATGTAATGTTGCCCATATGAGCTTTAGATTAAATAAAGCACTGTTTTTTTACTCACTGATGTGCAGTCCTGGAGTTGGTATCAGGGGGAATGGGTTTTGACATTTTGATGTTTCAACATTTTGCTGTTTTGATCAAATGTCAGGGACCCCCCCAAAAAAATAAATAAATAAATAAATAAATATTTATATATATATATATATATATATATATATATATATATATATATATACATATATATATATATATATATATATATATATATATATATATATATATATATATATTTATATATATATATACAAATATTATAGTCGGGAGAGTGTGGTAGCTTGCCTAGCCCCACCCCCGAAAAAAAAAATTGTATTTATATATTATGACCTTGCCAGCAATCTATAGTCAACATCTTTTTTCATGTGTCCCTGTAAGATGTGTATAAGAAAAGAGAAACTAAGGAAGGAAAATATCAATTGTGCGGGTAGAACTTGTCAAATACTTGATTAGTATACATTGGAATTCTCGTAACTCAACCCTTTCCCAAAGGATTCTAAAAGATTAAGATAAAAATGGGAGACAATACGATTGCTTCTTAAAGTTGTCCGGTTTACTGAGTTTCCTTATGAGTGCTTTCATCCAGCAGACTTTATCAAATAGGTTTTTAGCTTATGCATAAAGGAGCAGTCTTCATTTAAACTGTCAGCTCTACAGATCTGCAGGATAATTTCATTTATAAATGATACAGGGATATTGCCACTCACAGTCAAATCCCTCAAACACAATTAAATAAAATATGTCCATTTCCTCACAATACACTCTGCTTCCTTCACTGCAGCCTCCTTTTTAACAATCATGTGAATGTTGAGACCTTTTTAAAGAGGTAATAGAAAAATACTCTATTATATCCCGAAGAATCATTCACGTCTCTCACCTGACCTAGCTGTGTAAAACACTTTAGCTATTCTTTCTACATGTTATAATATAGATAGACACAGATGATATGTATAATAATTCAACAGAAAGATAAACAGAGGACCATTATATGAGGGCTTTATGAAAACTAAATGTAATGGCATTCAAAAGAAATCTTCTGTGCTTGATCATCTCAGTCTATTAAATGGACCGTGTGTGTGTGTGTGTGTGTGTGTGTGTGTGTGTGTGTGTGTGCGTGCGCGTGCGTGTATATGTATCTACCTTGGTGGTCACATAGGGGAGGGAGGGTTACGTAGGGAATGGAGAATGTGGATGTTTTTAATAGATTTATATATTCATAATATATGATAATATAATATAGATTAATATACTAATAAAAAATATGACAAGTAATTAAATCAATATTTGAAAAGAATTATGTGAAACTGAATGTAAACAGTTGGATTGGGGATGATTTGAAAATAGACTGTGGTATAAAACAATGATGTTCTGTAAGCGGTATATTTGCTATAATCATGAACACAGTAGTAATGGAAATTAATAAAATGTCAAGTAAGGGAGGATATAGTATGATGGAGGAGATACAGTTACCAATAATGTATACTTATGCTGACAATATTGTAATAATAACAAAATATAATGTCTGATTGGAAACAAATAATGAAAAATTGAGTACATGGTTGAAGAAAAGTGGTTTAAGCATAAAAAAAGAAAAGCAAAGTACTGTGGTATGAAGTTATTATGGGACGTGGAATATTATGAAAAGAGTATAGATATTTTAGGAATTGTATTTGGAAGGACAGAATACAGACATGAACAATGGGATAAAGTTATGAAAGGAATCAAAGACATGATCACATTCTGAAAGACATACAGGTTTTCATACAGAAAGAAAGCACATTTAATAAACACCATAATAATAGGTAAAATAGCTTATATTGCACATGTTTATATGATGCCAATGAAATATAAAAAATAAATTACGCAGATAATTTTTTCATGTATTTGGGGGTCAAGAAAGAACCCTGTTAAGAGGGGAATTTTGTATATGAAAGATGAACAAGGGGCATTGGGAATGATAAATCTGATTTTGCATGCAACCTCTTCAAGTATGTATAAAATACTAAAAGGAATAATGAAAAATAACAAAGATTTGATGGAAACAATAATATATTGTAAATATAGAGAAACTTGGGAAGAAATGGCAATAAAAAAGGAAGTAAAAGTGTTATTAATTAAGAAATGAAAGAGGGTCTATATTATATCCTCGAACGCTTAAAAAAGTGAATGCTGATTGATCGAACTTATTTTCACGAAACTGCAAAATATCGAAGCAGCAGAAACTCAAATTTTTTCCTAGGGAAAGAATTCGGTTGTCCGTTTCTGTTGCTTCGGTATTTTCAGTGTTATGGTGGAAAGTTACTGGTCAGATTCAGGTAAGTGTGCGATTGTGTGGATGTGAGTGTTAGGGTGATTTAGGTGAGTTAGGGTTAGGGCTCAGGTTAGGTGTGTGTGCGATTGAGTGGACATGAGGGTTAGGGCGGATTTAAGTGAGTTAGGGTTAGGGAGTGAGTAAGGTGAGTGTGCGATAGTGACGGACCTTAGGGTTAGGGTTTGGGTTAAGGTAAGTGGGTAGTTAGTGGTGTGTGCATAGTTTAGTGTAGGGTTAGGTATCAGATTTTAGGTGTATGTGTGTGGATTTCTGTTTGTTTGGTGTGCTTGTGTTGTGTGTATGTGTTTTGGATCAGCGATTTTTTTCCCCTGGGAAAAAAATCGCTGATCTGACAGTTTGACATTGCAAGCTTTCGCTTAAATTAGGTCGATCAATCAGCGTTCGCTTTTTTAAGTGTTCAATGATATAATATAGACCCATGAAAGAATTGTACGGTAAACTTGTATTGTGGGAAATAAAAAAAAATGTAATACGAAGAACAGAAAACAATGGTATATCAACGTTATGATATCCTTTTATTAGATGGATCCATGGAAAGAGTTAGATATAGATACGAATAATGATGAGATATAGAAATTATAAATAATTAAAGAATGCAATGATTTTTTGTGGAAGTTGTCTATAGGAAAATTACCAGTGGGGGCAAATGTGCCATACAAGAGAAATAGGATAGAATATATGTCATAAATATAAAGAATCAGTAACTTCAAAACATGTTTTTTTTTAAATGTGAGAGAATTCAAAAACTGTGGAAAGAAATATGTTAACATGATTTGATTAGAAGTTATTTAAATTTTAATATGTTAAACATGGACATGATAGGGTATGGGTTTTATGGGACAAGATCCCAGAATGAAGCTAAGAAAATTGATAGAATCATATTCTATGTAACATGGACTATATGGAATGAAAGACTTAATGAAATCAGATACAGTGGAAAATGGACATTGACAAAGATACTGGAAAAATATGGTTTTGGTTGTGGGTAAAAGAGTGATGGGTAGCACTTAAATGTAGATATCAATGTATTGAATGGTGTTAAAATATGTAAATATGTAACTATGTAAAAAGTTTTTCTTTATCTTGTTCTTTTTTCCACTTTATTTAAAATGATGTGTAATAACAATACTAACTAATTATACAGTAATATTTTTGTAGATAGTTTTTAGGGTTCTTGTACACAGACCTGAAGAAGTCTAGCTGAATGAAAGGGATCTTTGTTAACAATAGGTTATGGAAATAAAATATTATTTTTACAACTGATTTTTTTCATGCAAAGTGTATATGTATATATTTATATATTTTTTTGATTGCCAAATGGTGTAAGGTTTATATATTTCGAGCCATGTAGTATATTATCTTGGATAAAATCACAAACTTAATCTGGTTATATAAGAGGTACCACATCATTATTACTTTAATTTAAAGTACATAAGGGTTATATTATTATGACAGCTACTAAGTAGGGCAGGACCAGATCAGGGATAAAAGGTATATATATATATATATATATATATATATATATATATATATATAGTTAGAAAGCTTGTGAGGAAACTATTACTCTGCTATTTTTGTTTTATGTCTGGCAGTCATACCTACATAGTAGGTGGTACTATCCTCACACACAGCCAAGTACACTAGATTGCTACTACTGCAGTTTGCATATGTATCAAAGGTGAATGTACATCCACTCAAGGGATGTACAAAGCTATTATCATCCCTGATGTAACAACACACTTTGTAACAACACACATTACAACAACCACATGCATGCATCCCAAAGCTAACATCAGCCAAATCAGGCCTAGAGGGGTCATTTTTTACAAGGGGTTTATAATAAAGCATTTTTTTAAGGGAAGTATTATTCTTAAAGACAAACCATGGTTCATAGGTAGGTACTAGGTTATCTGCCCGAGGGCATTTATAAGCCTAGCAAATAATCAGCCTTTGTATGCTTTAAACCCAGGACCCTGCACACCATAGCCGCAATGGATTAACATTACACCATATGAGTTGTGTTGTTCTAAGCTGGATGTTCATCAAGAATATCTCTATATTTAGGATCAGATGTCAACCCCTTCCAATGTTTCCTAACAATGTCACATATAGAGTTGACATCAGTTGAAAATGTAACAGACATTCTAAGCTGCCTTAATGTATCATCCCTCTCACTGAAGTTGTTTCCAGCAACGCTATAGTAGGGTCTCTTCCTGAGAATATTGGTCTCATCGGTGGATCAATAAGGGCTTTATACACCTTTGGTAGTCCATAAATGATGGGTACAGTTGGATGTGGAACCACAAAATAATAAAACATATCCTTCGTAACACTCCCTTCTAACAAAAGGTCATATATGTCTGCATTCAGTTTGTTAACCATTGAGGAAACATCTCCAGAGCTACAAACAGTATAGGTATCTGGGTCATTCAACATACTATGCATGGTAGTAACATAACTAGCCGTATCCATTACAACAATAGACCCACCCTTGTTAGTAGGATGTATATAAATATCATCTCATTTCACTAAATCATCTAAGACTGCATGCTCTTCCCTAGTCATATTAAAATAAGTTTTATTCACAGTGTTGTCACAGCATTTATTAAAGAAATCATAGATAGATACAAAGATAGAGAGATTCTTGATGAACAACCATGATTTGTCTTAAGAATAATACTTCCCTTCAAAAAACTGCTTTGTTATAAACCCCTAGTAAAAAATTACCCCTCTAGGCCTGATTTGGCTGATGGTAGCTTTGGGACGCATGCATGTGGTTGTTGTAATGTGTGTTGTTACATCAAGGATGATCGTAACTTCATACATCGTACATTCACCTTTGATACATATGCAAACTGCAGTAGTAGCAATCTAGTGTACTTGGCTGTGTGTGATGAATGTACCTCCAACTATGTAGGTATGACTACCAGACAACTAAGAGATCATATAAAGGAGCAATTGTCTCAGGGAGAGGTTGGGCTACGGAACCCATATCTATTTACATTGAGAAGTAGCTTTCTCCTCTTATTGACAAGGTTGATATTTTATTCTCTGACACAAAACAGTTCCTTGTGAGGCTAGCTTAATGGTCAGAGGCTAGTAATGAGGTTGATTTTGTTTTAGTAACCATAGACATGGTATTACTGTTCACGGTCATTTCGAATGATGTTGGAATTGATTTTATTAGACAGTTTTTATTGAGACATTCTGACCTTAATGGTTGTAAGGTTACCCTGCTGTGTTTTTTATTGGAACTTGTA
Organism: Protopterus annectens; assembly: GCF_019279795.1. Taxonomy (NCBI): domain Eukaryota; kingdom Metazoa; phylum Chordata; order Ceratodontiformes; family Protopteridae; genus Protopterus; species Protopterus annectens. The sequence goes on from NC_056748.1 coordinate 245,965,145, forward strand.
TTGACTAATAATGTTCTTATGTTCAATAATAAGTATTGCGTTCAGAAAGTGGGTGTAGCTAAAGGCACCATGTGTGCAAATAACTATGCTAACATGGTGCTCGCCCAGTGGGAATTGTCCTATGTTTTTAACACATGTAATCATTTTAAAGACAAGTTTCTTCATTACAATCATTCTGTTTATAATGTGTTTTTAATTTGGGGTGGTACAGCAGATGAGTTCTCTTTTTTTGTTAGGTATCTAGAAGGTACCACTGATTTCCTGAGATTTACGTATAATCTATCCAAGACCAGTATTGAGTATTTGGATGCATGCATTAAATGGAATGGTGATACGATCATCACTAGTTTGTTTAAGAAGCCTTATAAGTGAACAATAAGTTGCACTCTCGCAGCATGCATCCCAAAAGGATGAAGATGAGTGTTATGAAGGGACAGTTTTTTAGATCAGCGAGACTGCATAATAAGGATAGTGATGTGCATGCCTCTTTTGTATCTCTTTCAGATGAATATAAGAAAAGGAGTTACTCAGATCTAGATAGTGGGCTGATGCAGAAAGATGTCATTTCTCACAGGCTTGATAGGGTGAGACCTATTACTGGATGAGTGAATTTACCACTAGTTTCAATATGTTTAGAATAATTACAAGATGCACATGGATGTGTACATCCAAATTCCTTCTTTTGTCCACTACTATCATGTTTAGTGTCTTTATAACCACACAGCAATCTCTCAACACTTTCCTTATTTTTATATCTAAAACTGGGTCAATTCCCTACTATGTTTTTTATCTTTTCATCTGTATCTAAAATATTCTACTGTTTATTAATTATTTCTCTGATATACTTATTATTACTATAAAACATGGAATATTTTACATTCTCTGTCATTGATTTAATTGGCATTCGTTATTCCTTGAAAAATATGGGTAAATAGTATTGCCCCTTTGCTGACGTATATCATTAGTCATTAATTTAATTTCATGAGTATGATATCCTCTATTTACAAAATTAATATTTAACTGTCTCAATTCATCTTCAAACCTTTTTCAGTAGCATTAAGCCTTGAAGCTTTCATAAGCTGTCCCTTAACATTTGGGAATATATATGGGGGGGGGGGTGCATACTTGTTCTATGTAATAGTTTATTTCAGTAGCATGATTTTCTATATATCTCATTAGTAATAGTATCCACCCCTTTATTCACCACTTTGACATCCAAATATTCAATCATTGCCTTATCTTTTTTAATATCAAACTTTAAAAAAGTGTCAATGTTCTGCAAATAGCTACTAAAATAATCAGACTCACTATCTCCCCCGTCCAAATAAAAAACATGTCATCTACGAAATGACAATAAAAAGGGATGTGAGTTTAAAAGTTTCATTGCTCAATATATGTTTATTCTCCCATTCAGCCATGAATATGTTGGCATAGCTATTGGCACACGGGGTGTCCATAGCTACGCCATCCAATTGCAAATAATATTTACTGCAAAAAAACAAAAATATTGTTCAATGCTAAATCCATAAAGGTACAATATTCATGCTGCTAACATGACTGTTTTTTTATCAAATGATCTTTCAAAGCAGCAAGACCATGCCCAATAGGTATATTTGTAATGAGCGAGCATACATCTATAGTTACAAAATAAAAATCATTTGCAAATTTCCACTCATCAGAAAAAGCATATAGGTCCTGCAAAAAATGTTTGTATCCTGTATAATATGTCTATTACACTTTATAACAGGTTGTACTTGTTTTTCTATAAAAATAAAAAGTGGTTCCATTAACCACCCTGCACCTGAAACTACAGGTCATAATGACGGGGTGTATGGATGTTTATGAATTTTAGGAATGCCTTGTATGCAGGGTACTGAAGGATGTTCAACAAGGCAGTACTTATAGAGGTCCTCTGTAATAAACCTCTTACTCAATAATTGTAATAACACACTATCAATTCAACCTTTGATGTTATAAACCTCTAGGCCATCAATAAGCTTATACACATTTTTATCATTTAACATTTCTACCATTGCATTAGTATAAAAATTAGTGTTCATTATAACAGTAGGTCCGCCCCTTTATCAGCAGGTTTTATAACAATATTATTATTCTTGCTGTAGATCTTTTAAAGCTTTTTTCTCCAGCTTACATTACGAATAAATAACTTTAAATCCAATATGGTGTTCGCTAGATCCACTGGCTGTGATGGAATGAAAGTTAGTCCTTTTTCAAGGACTGATATTTCATATACAGTTAACAACTTTTGAGAGATATTCCATATCAATGATTGTCCATTTTCTTCCACATCTTTTTGATCATTTGTACTCCTTCTCCATCTGGGGCAAATTTCCTCTTTCATCTCCCCCTCTTGATCGACTCTGAGCAAAATGAGACTTCTGCCATACAGGAAGTGGTAGCATCATAAAAGAGTCATTGTCTTTTTTTGAAGACCTCTTAGCTGTTAAACATAAAGGGTCTTTTGGTCGTACCACACCTTCATCTATAGGTTGTGAAGTGGTCATTGAAATGCTATAAGTCTATTTATTACCAGTTCCCTCTTTTTTCACACCTGTTCTATTCTTGTCTGTTATATCTAACCCCTCTTGGGTGTCACATTCAGTTTGTATACTACTTAGATTCATATTTCTAGTACCAGTCTCATCCACAGGTTTAATGAGTATTCAATCATCTTTACCAACAGTGGTTTGTGATGACTATTACTATTTGTATCTTTATGGCCAACATTATTAATATCATTTCTCTCACTTTGGTACTTAGGCCAAACAAACACACTCCTCATAAAGAAAACCTGCATGTCTCTTTTGATCTTTTTAAATTTGCCTTGTATCAGTCTCTTTTCATATAGCTCGCTCTGCAAACTTAGAGTCTAAAATACACTCTGTACAATTCATATAACGAGATTTGTTTGTTCTTAATATTTTACTTTAGTTCATATTCCTCAGTATCAAAAAACTATTTAATAACCTCACATAGGAAAAGACAGTCTCTATATTGATTTGCTGCCACTTTTTTAGTAATTCTGGAAATTGCTCACCTTGGCTGGGCATATTAAGCACTCTGAGACCTTGAGGAACAATCTTATACGCCAAACATGCCTCAAAATGCAGTCTCTGGGTCTGATGTCTCTTTAGTTTAAACATAAGATCTTCCAATGTATGTACCTGCCTATTCATTTCATACAAATCGGCTTGTGTTATATTTTCTCCTACAGTTGTCATCCTCGTATATTTTGAATTTTATGATGTTTACAAAACATTTTATAATGTTTATGGTTAGTAATATCTGGTGTTAGTTTTTATGTATTTTAATTGAGCATTTGATACATTGAGCCACATTAAATATACATGCATCCTTATGTTACATGAACAAAGTCCCTTTAAAAAATATAAGCATTTTGATTGGATCATGAATTTTTAAATAAGGCAGCGCTTTTATGTATCATTAAAGGTCTGAAGAGGCAAGGGTATACTGGAGAAAGCGCTTACCAAGTTTTAATAAAAGCAGTTATTGAGTTAAGAGACTGGCTGTGTTTGGGATTACATCATTTTTGCATTTTGTTTATTTGTAGTCTGTTAATCTTTGTTGCTGGTGTTATTTTTACTATTTTCTATTGCACGTTACACCGGCCATGATGCATGGCTGAAGGAAACGTGACTACTGAGTTGGATTATACTCCCCAACAGAATATTTCATCTGGACAGCAGTTTGGGTTATTGAATATGCCTAATAGAGGAAGAAATGAAGGGAGGATGAGAGAACAAATGGGAACAATAAAATTAACAGAAGACTGGATATGCTGCTCACTGCTACCCAAAACCCACTACTGAATTTAGGCAGTGAAGTTGTGACAACCATAGGAAAAGATATAACACAACTGGATTTGTATGAAATGAATAGGCAGATATATACATTGGAAGATCTTATGTTTAAACTAAAGAGACATCAGACCCAGAGACTGCATTTTGAGGCATGTTTGGCATATAAGATTGTTCCTCAAGGTCTCAGAGTGCTTAATTTGCCCAGCCAAGGTGAGCACTTTTTGGAATTACTAAAAAAGTGGACACAGAGCAATACAGAGACTAGCTTTTTTTTTTATATGAGGTTATTAAATATTTTTTTGATACTGAGGAATATGGACTAAAGTAAAATATTAAGAACAAACAAATGCAGTTATAGGAATTGTACAGAGTGTATTTTAGACTCTAAATTTGCAGAGAGAGCTATATGAAAAGAGACTGATACAAGGCAAATTTAAAAAGATCGAAAGAGACATGCAAGATTTCCATATGGGGAGAGTGTTTGTTTGGCCTAAGTACCAAATTGACAGAAATTATATTAATAATGTTGGGCATAAAGATAAAAATAGTAATAGTCATCACGAACTACTGTTAGTAAAAGATGACCAAATACTCATTAAACCTGCGGATGAGACTGCTACTAGAAATATGAATCTAGGTAGTATGCAAACTGAATGTGACACCCAAGAGGGGTTAGAGATAATAGACGAGAATAGAACAGCTGTGATAAAAGACGGAACTGGTAATAAACAGCCTTATACCATTTCTGTGACTAATTCACAACCTATGGATGAAGTCGTGGTACAACCAAAAGACCCTGTATGTTTAACAGCTAAGAGGTCTTCAAAAAACTACAATGACTCTTTTATGATGCTACCACTTCCTATATGGCAGAAGACTCATTTTGCTCAGAGTCACTCAATAAGCAGGGAAAAGAGGAAATTTGCCCTAGACGGAGAAGGAGTACAAATGATCAAAAAGATGTGGAAGACAATGGACATTGATATGGAATATCTCTCAAAAGTTGTTAATTGTATATAAATATCAGTCCTTGAAAAAGGACTAACTTTCATTCCACCACAGCCAGTGGATCTAGCGGACACCGTATTGGATTTAAAGTTGTTTATCCATAATGTAATGTTAAAAATGCAACATCAATCGTCACTATCAGGTACTAATTCATTTTCATACAAAAAACTAGTATTGTAGTTCCTATCAATCATCTTCTGTTAGAGGATTTTAGTAAATTATGCACGGATGAGTTATACCACTTATTTAAACAATCTGAGAATAAAAAGAGATTTTGTAATTTGAACAAGCAGGAGCAAAAATCTTTAAAAGATCTACAGCAGGATGATAATATTGTTATAAAACTTGCTGATAAAGGCGGACCTACAGTTATAATGGACACTAATTTTTATAATAATGCGATGGTAGAAATGTTGAATGATAAAAATGTGTAAAGGCTTATTTATGGCCTAGAGGACTATGGGTTCCTATTATATGATCTGTTTTGATCAAACTTGAAAGAACGAAACGGCAAAATACTGAAACGGCATATAAGCGATTTCTTTCCCTAGGAAAGAAATTGCTTGGCTGCCTCCGTTACTTTGCCATTTTTGTCACTGTAGTGCAATCTCTGAGTTGGTATATATAAGTAGGGGGATGTGGGTGGCAAAGCCTGTCACTTTATGTAATGTTTTGCATTTTTTTCTTTCCCTTGGAAAAAAATTGCTGTTCTAAGTTCATAGGTTCATAGGTTCATAGGTTGCTACTAGGCTATCGGCCCTAGGGCCTATGCAAGCCTAGCCATAACAATTCCCTGGATATTTCTTCCCACAATATTTACTTCTCCAGGCCCCTGTCTAGCAGGGCGACTGACATGATCCCTGGGGTGAATTTCCTATCTCCCATCCAATCATCAAGGTTTCTTTTGAAGAGGGCCAATGAGGCGCTCTGCTTGATATGTATGGGCAGTCTATTCCAGAGTATGGGGAGTCTCTGGGTCCGGAACCTATCCCTCCAGCTTGTTTTGTTCATTGTGATGACAGGGTTTAGATCCCTGGAGCATGTGGCTCTGAGGGATTGTGATTTCTTTAAGTGGAGCATGTCCAACAGCTCAGGGTTTGACATGGCCTTGTATGTTAAGCAGAGATCGCCTCTGAGTAGATGATATGCCACAGAGTATAGCTGGAGTTTTTTTAGATAGTCAGTATATGGCATCTGCTTTAGGCCTGTGATTCTTTTAGTGAGGTATTTCTGTGGCCTTTCAAGCTGTTGCAGATGTCTTGTGAGGTACATACCAAACGGGGCATTATACTCTATAATGGGTCTAATGAGGGATAAGTACAGTGGGACAATGACCTCCTTTTTCTGAATGAAAAGCCCTTAGTGATGAGGTGTGCCACATAGAAGGATTTCCTGACTGTTGTGGCAAAGTGGTTATCGAAAGTGAGACCACTGTCCACCTGTGTCCCTAAGTCTCTCATCACACTTTCGATGTTTAGTGTCCTGCCACCTATGTGGTAATTCATGGGTACATGTTTTTTTCCAAAGGGGATAACTATACATTTCTTGGCATTAAGCTTGAGCCCATGGCTCTGGCACCAGGTATCTGTTTCTGTAAGGCCTTTTTGTAGAATATCCACATCATTTGGGGATTCAATAATGGCTCCCAGTTTGCAGTCATCTGCAAACTTTGTTAGCCAGCGTCCCTTAGTGTTGGCCTGTACTTCAGAGAAGTAGATGCCAAACAAAAGTGGTCCCAGAACTGAACCTTGAGGTACTCCACGTGTTACTTGTCTGGAGCTGGATTTGGAGTCAGCTACTTTTACTGTCTGGGTTCTGTCAGTAAGCCAGTTAGCAACCCATCGAGTGACGTAGGGATTTATGCCCAGCTTAGTAAGTTTATCTATGATTCCAGAGTGGGGGATGGTGTCAAAGGCCTTGGCGAGGTCCAGATAGGCTGTGTGGACTGCCTTACCCTCATCCACAGCTCTGGGGACTGATTCGAAGAAGTCAATCAGATTCAGGAGACAAGATCGGCCCTTCACAAACCCAAACTGGGTGGGGTCCAGTGTTTGAAGGTTGCCAATGTCTTTGTTTATAAGTTCCATGATAATGCGTTCCATGCCCTTGCAAATCAGGCTTGTCAGACTGATGGGACGGTAGTTCCCGGGATCCAAGGTGGATCCTCCCTTGTGGAGCGGGATAACTGTAGCTGTGCGCCACTCAGTGGGCACAAAGCCGGAGGTGAGGTTATGATTAAACATGACACTTAGGTGAGGTGCCAGTTCGTTTTGTAGTTCATGTAGTACACAGCCTGGGATGTCATCTGGTCCCATGGATGCTGTATTCTTAGCTTTAGAGAGTGCGGTTTCTACCTGTGTGGCCGTGATTATCGGAATTTGGCAATCTTTTGGTATTGAGATGGGCCCTTTAGGGGGTGAGAGTGGGATGAAGATGGCACTAAATTGATCTGCCAGGATATTGGCAATATCCTTGGGATCAGTATATTTAATGCCATTCTGTTGTAACTCAGAGCAGATCTGAGCATTGCCATTTAGATTCTTGACATAACTATAGAATGCCTTGTGGTTGTCTTTGGAATCTTTGGCAATTTTATTTTCGTAACTAGCTTTTGAGGATTTTATGAGGGATCTCAGCTTCTTACTGAGGCTGGTGATGGAGTTTTTTGCATCCTGGGATTTTCCTCTTTTTTGCAACAGTTTCTTCCTTCTGTTGTATAGTTTGTTTATAGCAGGGGACCACCAGATTGGCTTCCTTTTTTTGGAGAAGAGCATCTTGGTTCTATTTGGGATGGCATGATTCATGCACGAGTGAATGTGCTCGTACAGTGCCTGAGTGTAGGATACTGCAGTCGAACTTCCAGATCCCATCTGCATGGGTGTTGTGAAGTTTGCCACTTCTGACTTCAGTAGCTTGAAGTTGGCTTTGGAGAAGTTTTTTAAGGAGGTTTCCTTACTGGGTTGGGGGTGGGGTGTGGATGTCAAGGATGATTTGCTTATGGTCAGACCTGACCAATGAGGGGGTGGTGTGGAGCATCTATCTCCCATGTTGGTAATGACCAGGTCTAGGATATTGGAGCCCCTGGTGGGACAATGGATTAGTTGATCCAGGGAGTTGGAATTTATGAATTCCAAGAACCGTTGGGAAAAGGAGTTGGTACCCGAGTAGTTTTCCCAATTAATGGCAGGGTAGTTGAAATCACCCAGTATTAGGGTGTTTGGTTGTATCTTAATATTTTCCAGTATGTTTAGAAAGGTGTAGTGAGAATCTTGGGGCATGGTTGGGGATCTGTAGCAAGCTACAATTTGGATTGCAGTCTTACCTAGTGTTAATTGCACCTGGAGAATTTCAGATGCATTGTGTTGGGCAACTAGCCTGGAGGTGTGAGTATCCTTGGTGAATATGGACACTCCTCCACCTTTAGTGTTTTGGTCCTGGTTTTGTGGCCGAAATGTGTGGTAAGAATTGTAGCCTGGTATTGCAGGGGTGCTCTCTGGAGCCTTAAACCAGGTCTCAGTTACTGCACAGATATCAATGTTCTCCATGTTTAGGAGTGCCTCGAGAGAGAGTGCATTTTGAGGTTTAGACTTCTAGCATTGAGTAGCATTACCTTCAGATTTTGCCTGCTTCTATCTGTTACGGTGGTGGTTTTATCCTTTGAACCTTGCCTATAAAAGGCACTATAGGGGTGGCAAGAGCTTTAGCCAGTAACCTGAATCCCAGGGGTGACAGGTGCAGACCATCTCTGGCAAAGCACCGTGGTTTGTCGATCATGTCTTCCCAGGCAGACAAATACTGGATCCCCTTTGAATGACACCAGAAGCTTAGCCAATTGTTGAAGTCAATCATTTTGTCCTTATACTGTGGTATCATTCTTGGCGAAGGCAGGATGCTACTCAGGGCTAGGGTCATACCTGCCTGGGTCACATGATCCAAGAGCTCTTCCATATCTCTTTTCATGTAGTCCACGGAGGTACGTCTCAAGTCATTCACTCCAGCATGGACAATGACAGAGTCGTATTTGTACTTGTTGTGGAGTGACTTGAGTGCATGCGTTATGTGGCGGATCCTGGCACCCGACAGGCAGCTGACTGTAATTTTCTCCTTGTTCAGTCTGGTAAGTGGGACATCAGTGTGCCTGACTATAGAGTCACCTATGAGTAAAGTGTTGGGTACATTGTCTTGCCTTCGAGGCTGTTGTTGGGTGGCACACTGGTGTTGTGAGCTATGTGTCATTTTGGTTGTGACTGGTGTTTGTTTGCGTTTCCGCTTCGGAGGTCCTTGTTGCTTGGGCAGGTTAGTGTTCAGGGCCTCCACATATGTGGGTTTAGTGTTGCTATGTGTGGGTATTGATGGTGTGGGTTTTGAAGGGCTATGAGTTGTTTGAGGTGTGATGCAGGTGTTAACCTTCTCCTCTTGACTGTCTAGCACAATCTTGGCCGGAGAGAGCTTTGTTTCCAGTTTGGCTATGTAAGTGCATCTCTCGCAGGTTGTAGTGTTGGGTGGTAGGAGGAGAGGATTGTCTGTGTAAATGAGGTAGTTGCCGCATTGCCCCAGTATGCCCAGATTCACCAGGTGGATAGGAGAAATCACCAGAAGCTGACCCTTGGAAATGCCTGTTTAATTGCTTTTATGTAAAGTTTAAGAGCTGTTTTCCCTTACCTTTGCAAGGTACTTTGCAATTACAGGCTGTTTAGTGCCTATGATTAATTTCTCCTTATTGACAAGGAGAGCTGAGTGCTTTTATCTGTTTCAGGCTTCCTAGTGCTTTCCAGCAGGTTCTAGAGCAAGTGCTAGTCACAGAGGTTCAGATTTTAGTGCTACTACTGAGAAACCAGCTAGTTTTAAGGAAAAATTTGAAGAGCAGACTTTCTGGCACCTGGAATATTTTAACTGTAGCCTGACAGTGCTGCACAATGTGAAAAATATGCAAACACACGTGTTTTTAAGCCAGAACGTTGAAAGGGATAGAAATCAGCCCAAAAGGCTAATAAAATTACAATTTCAGAGCTGGAAACCACTCCTCTAGTGTTAGATAGGCAGTACAATGCCCACCAGTCCCACTGGTAGGCAGTAGGACTTCCCTCTACCAATACAAGGTCTGGATAGCTCTGAGCACAGAAAATAAAGTCCTGAGACAAGCAAAGCTTGGGATATGTACTGGTTAGAAAAGGTGGGAAACGAGCAAACAAGATAGTATTTCTTTTTTGTTGTTGAAACAGGCTAAACAGTGCAATAATACAGTAAATAAACACAGAAAAGGCTAACACACTTGAGTGTGTAGTCCTAGACAGTAAATGCAATTAAAACTCTACAAAATTAGCAATTTAAGTGTTCGGGATTGTAAGTTTTCACTTACATGGGGTCGATAAATCAGCATTCGCTTTTTTAATCGTTCGCTGATTTAATATAGACCCGAGGTTTATAACATCAAAGGTTGCATTAATAGTGTGTTATTACAATTATTAAGAGGTTTATTACAGAGGACCTCAGTAAGTACTGCCTTGTTGAACATCCTACAGTACCCTGCATACAAGGCATTCCTAAAATTCATAAACATCCATACACCCCATCATTATGACCTATAGTTTCAGGTGCAGGGTGGTTAACGGAACTGCTTTCTATTTTTGTAGAAAAACAAGTACATCGTGTTTTAAAGTGTAATAAACATATTTTACAGGATATAAAAAATTTTTTGTAGGACCTATATGCTTTTTTTTGATAAGTGAAATTTTGCCAATGATTTTTATTTTATAACTATGGATGTACTTGTTTTTCTACAAAAATAGAAAGCAGTTCCGTTAACCACCCTGCACCTGATGGGCATGGTGTTGCTGCTTTGAAAGATCATTTGATAAAAAAACAGTCATGTTAACAACATGAATATTGAAGTACTATGTACTTTTATAGATTTAGTATTGATGAGCAATATTTTTGTTTTTTGCAGAAAATATTATTTGCAGTTGGATGACATAGCTATGGGCAGCCCATGTGCCAATAGCTACACCAACATATTCATGGCTGAATGGGTGAATAATCATATATTGAGCAATGAAACTTGTAAACTACACATTCCTTTTTTATGTTGTTTCGTAGATGACATGGTTTTTATTTGGACGGGGGGTAGTGAGTTTGATTATTTTAGTAGGTATTTGCAGAACATCGACACTTTTTAAAAGTTTAATATTAAAAAAGATAAGGAAATGATTGAATTTTTGGATGTCAAAGTGGTGAATACAGGGGTGGATACTATTACTAGTGAGATATATAGAAAATTGTGCTATCAAAATAAGCTATTACATAGAATAAGTATGCACTCCCCATATGTATTACCAAATGTTGCTAAGGGACAGCTTATGTGAGCTTCAAGGCTTAATGCTACTGAAAAAGGTTTTGAAGATGAATTGAGACAGTTTTATTTATTTATTTATTTATTTGCTGTTGGTTAACCAGAATGGTATGTTGGGCCAAGTGAACCCATTTTCAATGGAGTCCTGGGGAGAAAAGCTCAGTTAAAAGTTAATTTTGTAAACAGAGGATATCATACTCATGAAATTAAATTAATGACTGATGATATACATCAGCAAAGGGGTAATACTATTTACCCATATTTTTCAAGGAATAACAAATGCCAGTTAATGCAAAAATCAATAGCAAAGAATGTAAAATATTCCATGTTTTATAGTAATGATAATAAGTATATCAGAGAAATAGTTAATAAACACTGAAATATTTTAGTTACAGATGAAAATATAAAAAGCATAGTAGGGAATCGACCTATTTTTAGATATAAAAATAAGAAAAGTGTTAAGAGATTGTTGTGTGGTTATAAAGACACTAAACATGCTAGTAGTGGACAAAAGAGGGAATTTGGATGTACAAATCCATGTGCAACTTATAATTATTGTAAATATATTGAAACTAGTACTAAATTCACTCATACAGTAACACAGAGAGAGTTTGTTTTTTATGCCAATGCCAACTGCAATAGCATAAATTTTGTTTATTTGGCCAAGTGCACATTCTGCTATTATTTTTATGTTGGTAAAATGAGTAGACTGTTAAGAGATCGCATAAAAGATCATATATACAGTATTAATAATAGAAATATCACCAACGCACTGGTGAAACGTGGTTAATACCAGTATTGAACACTGGTTTAAATTTATGGTTATTGAAATAATAAGTACAAGTGAACAGAAAGGAGATCTACATAATCACACTGAGGCTAATGAGACCAAATGGATTGCCAGACTATGGGCAGATGCTGCTATGGGACCAAATGGACACATATCATTAAAACCCATATTAAAAAGTAGAACTCTGCCTAAATAAAGTTGAGTGGGTAATCCTTCTATGTAGTACTTTTAGTAGTACACATTTGTATATTTTGAGTTTTATGCTGTTTATAAAATATTTCATAATGTTCATGGTTTGTAATATATGGTGTTAGTTTTTATGTATTTTAATTTAGCATTTGATACATTGAGCCACATTAGATATATATATGTATCTTTCTATTACATGAATGAAGTCCCTTTAAGAAAGATAAGCATTTTGACTGGATCATGACTTTTTAAATAAGACAGCATTTTTATGTATCATTAAATGTCTGAAAAAGTGAGCGTATACTTGTGAAAGCACTTACCAAGTTTTAATAAAAGCAGTTATTGAGTTAAGAGATTGGCAGTGTTTTGGATTACATGCATTTTTACATTTTATTTTGATATTGTTTTGTTAATTTCTTGATAGTGGTTAATTTATCTGTTTTTTTTGTTTCATTACAAGCTTAGCTTTATGTAGTTCTTCTTGAGGTTTAAATAACTCTTTATCCTATTATTTAATTTTTCTATGAGACCAGGTAGCCATATCATTCTTATGTGAACTTTCAGTGAATCTACAAAATAGTTTTATTTACTCAATCATTATCATTAAACAAAATATATCCATGTGTTTGTTTAATAACAGATTCTACAAATAATTTTATACTTGCTGTATAATAATGAATTATATAGATGAATTGGGCATTTCTGAAGTTCATTGTTATATCCAAGCCTAGAAAATCATGATCACACATGGGATAAGGTATAACTTTAAAGTGATTAATTTTACTTAATAAATCATGTGATATAGAAATGCTATCAATTCTATTCTGAGTTCCACAGAACAGAGAAAGTGGGGTGAAAAGAAGTAAATAATTTTCCACAACTTATTTTAAATTCTTTAGATGATTATTTATAATTCGTTTATGTAAAACTCTAGCTGGAGCAGCTATTTTAACATGCTTTATCCATAATACAATTAAAATCTCCAGTAAGAATAAGACTGCCTTTCCAGAAACTTTGTATAATTCCAGGATGATTTTTTGCTACTGCTTCACCAATTCCTGGAATCCAGTAGAGAATTACTGAAGTGCAAACTTTTATTATTAAAATGAATTACTATTATAGAATACATTCTTTTTGAATCATCATATTCATTAATAATTCTAGGCATAGCACATTTTTTTCTGACATGAAGATGAGTTAATTATGTCATAACTAACATGGTTGCATACATGACTATCCTACTCGATGACCTATTCTTTTAACAAATGCATTTCCAGTAAAAAATAGCATTATTATTTAACCTAAAAATTTTTAATAAAGCTTTCTTTCTTGCCACAGTTTAATCCATTAACAATAATGATAAAAGTTTCAATGTGTTTATATCTTTTTATTTTTAAATATAATTTACATGTTTAGGTATACTGGAGATACACCTTATTAGTTTTATTTTTATCCTTCCAGAACTTGAAAAAAATCAGTTAAAATATATGTGCTTCCTTTTCAACCATTACAGTAAAAATTCTATAAAACTTTAAAATTAAAACTAAACTGTTACTAACTCCCATTAACTTATTTACAAACAAATAATACATGGATACTATAGTTCCTAATCTGCCTACTCAAGTAAACAGACTACATAAGTCAAACATTTTTGAACAAATTTAAAATGTAATACCTCAGGTTGCTACTGTAACTATAATTAATAAGAAAACCAACAAATTGCCATAATATCACAATGAATTAGAATACCATTAGGTAAAAACCTCCACAAAGAAATGGAATAACTGCAGACCGTTTTAATAAATGATGTCTTAATGATACTTGATGAAAGCACTCAAACTGACTTTTTATTAAAACAGTCTGCAGTTATTCCATTTCTTTGTGCAGTTTTTTACCTACTGGGACTCTAATTCATTGTGACATTGTGGCAACTTGTTGGTGTTATTAGTTTTTGGTGTTGCTGCACGTGAATTTAGTTATAATTAATAAGAGTTCATAATTAAACTTAATGAAAAGGTATAATCCAAGTACTTGAACTATTAAATACTATACACTTAAAATTACAACAGAGATTACCATTTTCTATTTATACTTATCCATATTAACTGATAACTTAGAAATTTAAATAATGCTATTCAATTACCAACTCATAATATAATTATCATCTGTGACATTTAAAGCAAGACACTGAGACTTAATAAAATTTATCTCTTAAATATTACTCCTCTTATCATCTTAAAACAAGATTAACAATGTGATTAATTTAACATATATTTGGTAAATGACATTTTGAAGTAGAATTATCATCACCAAAGTAAATATTTTAAGGGATTTTTGAGATAATATTCTTATTTTAAATTTTGGCATTGGTATGACTAAAATTCAAAAAACTATATGATATTTCCTTATACAAGGAGAAACAGAATAAAACAACTAATATATGTAAGTTATCATTTTCCTATTTTCTTATCTATTTGTAATGTTATGATTGCCCACTACTCTTACCAGGTCTTACCAAATCATACAATACACATATTCATTAAATCAAAATCTTGTTTCTTCTTATTACAATATTATCTATTGTTTTCAATTCCTCTTAATGAGTTTGCCTTCTGTTAATGTTAGCTGAATCTTATACTATTTCACTAAATACCATATAATAACTTTCTCATATTGATTTGGTTATATTTACAAGTTAGTCAACGTAATATATTTGACTTTAGAATATAAACTATTCATACTAATTTAATTTTACTAGCTTCTTTAAATAAGTAGTAACTGAAAGCTTCCATAATGAAGTATATTAATAGTATATATTTGAGCTATTAAGATGAAAATAATAACAAACTTACTTTAGGTTTATGTATACTTAAGCCAATAATGCAAATAAAGACATAAGAAATACCAATAGAACAAAACTGCACAAATTGATAAATAACTGTTCTACAGTAAGATAATGCCACCTTTTTAATTAAAACTGGAGAGTAACATGTTACTTTAGTATCATAATATAGCAAAATATTAGAATACATAAAATTAGTTAAGAACAAAATTAACAGTTTGTATCCTTCCTATCAGAATACAGAATGGGCCACTTTCAGATCTAATTTATTCTTCCCCCTTACATTTCATTTATGTAACAAATGTAAACCTAATAAATGTAGATGATAATATAAAAAAGCTGTTCAAATAATATAAAATGTTATGATGCATTTACAAAATCAATTAAAATATGTTAAAAACAAATAATTGACACTTATATATACACCATACTACAAATGCATTTCAACTAGAGCACCATTAGTTTACATTTACATCCATGTTAAAAGTAAAACAATAATTAAATTTATAAAATCATGCAGATCAAGTATTTTAGAAAAAAATTTTTTAAATCTTTAGCAAAACGATATACTTCTTATGATTGAAGGCAATCAAAGTTAAAACATAACATACCCTCTTTAAAATTGCCACATTAAGTGAAGCCATTCTGTATATATTCACTTAAAATGATGAGTGTCTTTTTCTTTTCTTTTTTAAGTTCTTATATACAGTCAAAGAGTCTGAATGCTATCTATTTAAATACTAATTTAAAATTAAAACTACTAAAGTCAGAATTCGCTCATCTCATACATCCATGCAGTTTGTTTACATTCACCATTAAACATGTGAAGATATGATGCTCTTACGTCTTGTTTCTTCCTTACATATAACTGCAATATAGCTTGAGATGTTGGCAGGATATCAGGATAACCTTCAAGTAAATTTCAAACTTATTCAAAGCATCTCAGCCTTTTAATTGTCAACCTACTGTAACATTCAAACTAAACAAAGTAAAAAAAAATTCAATATGCATACACAGTTCATTCAACTGCTCAAAATGTACTCAGTAGCAGAAGTAGCCACTCACTTCATTAAATGTGAATAGAAAAAAATGAAAATCAAATAAACACAGCAACCCAAACTAATATACGCTTATTTAAAAAGTATATAAAGATATACAGGTTACACAAGACATTCCCCATAAGTATGCAGTAGAATAATTGAGAAACATGAATGCACTAATAAATTAGTAAAAATATATTATACTGTAATAAACTAGCTGATTAATAATAACAGATTAAATAAGATAAAATGCATTTAAATAAACTGTTCACCTTATTATTCCATTTATAAAAATAGAATACTATTAGAAAAACATAATTATATTATAAACTATTTAGAGATACTATAGTACAACATAAAAACTATTATTAAATACAACAAGTATACTAAAACATTTATGTGATAGATTCTGAACAATGCTTTATGTGATAGAATCCTAATATAACCAATAACAATAGTTTTTATGTTGTCCCCACTGTTATTAGTTACAGTAGGTTTCTACTAAACAAATGTCTTAGCATACTTGTTATATTTAGTGTAGTATTTCTTCTGTAAATGACTTTTTAAGATATAGTAGCAGGTTGTTATTAAATAGAATTTTTAAGTTTATTTCTGCATTCATTGTATTAATGTTTATGCAAACAACCTATCAGATAGTATAGGAAGATATGTCTTTAAATCATTAGGTTTTTGATTGAATGACCTTAATGATTGGTTATTTTATAGTATTTAAGCACTCATAATGTATTATGCACGTTTATGGTCTGAAGAAGCAGAATGTGAAAGCGCTAACCTGGTGCACGAATAAAGACATTTTATTTTTTATTAATACTGTGGATACTGGAGTTCATTCGTAACCGTGGTTGTTTCTGCTGCCTAATTTGCTTGTACTGTTTTATCTTTGTTTCTTTTGGCAGTGAAACATTTACTCAGTGGGTAGTCATATTCTTTGTTTGCTTATTTAGAGATACTATTTATATTTTAGTTCACTATAAATCCATCTAAGAACATATATATATATATATATATATATATAAATTATCTTTATCTACATTTTCCCATGTTATAATCTAATAAAAGAAAAAGACATACATGTCAATTTCTCTTTCCCATTCACATACCTTAAAGATATTTTGATTATTATAAATGACATAAAAGCATATACTCAATCAATTCTGTTTGTTCTCATGAAAAAATAATGTCATCAGAAAAAAGAAAGAATGGCATTTATTTTTAAAATTTTTTAAACTTTAGTATTAGTTCTCCAATGTGCTTATTTCTTTCTTCCTTTTAAGAGATGCTGTGCCCCAATGCATTTGTTCTGTGGGGTGTAATATTTTGTTTTTCTGTATAAACACAGTTACTTCCTCTATCAAATATTTAAATTTCTTCAGGTAAAAAAAGTCTTATTCTAGCAGGAAATAGCATGTTTGCTTTAATGCTATTCTTATTAACTTATTTTAGAAGTGGAAGACAAGACTTTCTTTTCTTTATCACTTCTATATTGTAGTCATTATCAAACCGTATTGTATTTTCTCCTATTTGAATATGAGAAGAAGACCATGCAGACTGCAGTAATTGATCCTTTTCTAAGCTAGAAATTAATTTTACTATAATAGAGCATTAAGGAGTATTTTCTTTCCTAGGTGGCAATGCCATTGTGTTCTATGGGCTCCCTAAATATCAAAAGATAAAGCTTCTGACAGATTAAAGTTCTTATAAAGCCATGTGTTTAGAAAGTTAATTAAGTTGCCTCCCTCATAGTTTTCTGGTATTCTATATAGTCTTGTATTATTTTTTCTCAGTTTTTCTATTTTTTCTCAGTCTTTTCTCTAAGTTATCTATTTTGTCCATAAACCAATTATTCTCTTTCAATAAAAATTCATTGTGAGACTCACATTCAATTATTATCTTCTGATCATTTAATACTTCTTCCATGTTACTGATTGGTGTACCTTGTTTTTCGCTAAGTTTTCCAGAAGATATATTTGTTTTTTATACTCTTCTTTGAAGTTGTCTATTTTTAAATCCAGTTTGTTTGTGTTAGTTAATACATCCTGCTTCCTTGGCACCAAAGACTAGATCTCTTTCTTTATGGAAGTTTCCTGCATACTGTTTTTGGAACAACTCATAACGAAGTTTTCTCACTGCTGAAGTATTAGATATAATTCTAACAGGAAAATCAAGTAATCTGAGGGGAAAAGAGCAATAAATATATTCTTACTTCTTTACTAAAAGATGGGATCATAGGGTCATAGGAGGTTACTAGGCAAAATGACCTTGGGGCCCTTACAGGCCTAGCCAAGAGTTTATCCCCCAAATCAAACCCTGAGTCAGCACCTGTCACCCTGTCAGTGAGGGATAAAGGTGGAACTCCTGGGACAAATTTGTGGTTTCCCATCCACTCATCAAGGTTGTGCTTGAAGTTGGTCAGTGAAGTACTCTGTTTGACATGTATGGGAAGTCTATTCCAGAGATTGGGCAGCCTCTGGGTGACAAACCTGTCTCTCCAGCAGGTTTTGTTGATGTTGCATATTAGATTTAGGCCTATTGAGCAGGTAATGTGTGAGGAGTTAGACTTATGGATATGGAACATCTCTAATAGGTCAGGGTCCAATATTGCCTTGTTGGTGAAGGTGAGACACAGATCACATCTGAGCAATCTGCATGATATTGAGTAGACTGATAGTAATTTGAGCCTGTCCACATAGGACAGATGTTGCAGGCCATGGATTCTCTTTGGGAGGTTCTCTGTGTCCTTTCTAGTTGGTGCAGGTGTTTGGACAGGTACATACCAAATGGGGCATTATACTCAATTATAGGCCTAATGAGGGAGGAGTATAGAGAGGTAATAACCTCCTTTTTAATTGGTGCAATCCCTTTACATATGAGATGAACTGGGTAAAAGGCTTTTCTGACCATTGCCACTACATGATGGTTGAATGTGAGATTGTTGTCAACCTGAGTACCCAGGTCTCTCACCACAGGTTGTGTGCTTAGGGGGTTGCCGTTGATGTGGTAATCAGTAGGGGATGCACAAAAATCCCCAGTTTAGTTGCTTAAAACTACTGTTAATGTCAGAATAATACTCCTACGTTATGAAGCTTTCATAAAAAACTGCATTCCCTCTGTCATCTTGGTCATGCCCTGGCAGGGACTTTTTATTGGCATAAGCATATGATACTTTGTTGTGTATTTGTGAGGAGTCCAGTGGTGGCCCATTTTCCTCACAAGTTATGTTTGTTTGTGAGAAGGAAGTCTCTAGTCTGGCTAAATACTTGCAGGTTTCACACAGAAAGTTATGAGCTAAGCAATAACTTATTGTCTGTGAGCATCAGGCAATTGTTATACTACCTGAGTATACCATTTGCTATAAGGCTAGCAAATGAGGATGGACAAGTTTGCTGATCTTTCATCTTAGTCCAAGAGTAGTTTATTTGTATGTGGCTCATACTTATAGTGCATAAAGGGATAAATCATATTAGCAGAATATGACTTAAGTTTTGTAACAAAGGAGAAGTGTCAATATTCACCAAGGATATTCACACCACCAGGCTAGTTGCCCAACACAATGCGTCTGAAATTCTCCAGGTGCAACTAACACTAGGTAAGACTGCAATCCAAATTGTAGCTTGCTACAGATCCCCCACCATGCCCCAAGATTCTCACTACACCTTTCTAAACATACTGGAAAATATTAAGATAGAACCAAACACCCTAATATTGGGTGATTTTAACTACCCTGCCATTTACTGGGAAAACTACTCGTGTACCAACACCTTTGCCCAACAGTTATTGGAATTCATAAATTCCAACGCCCTGGATCAACTAATCCATAGTCCCACCAGGAGCTCCAATATCCTACACCTGGTCATTACCAACATGGGAAATCGAAGCTCCACACCTATGGTTACCCCCTCATTAGTCAGGTCTGACCATAAGCTAATCACCCTTAACATCCACATCCCACCCCCACCCCCCAGTAAGGAAACCTCCATAAAAACTTCTCCAAAGCCAACTTCATGCTACTCAAGTCAGAAGTGACAAACTTCGTGACACCCATGCAGACGGGAATTGAAAGTTCAACTGCTGAATCCTACACTAAGGCACTGTACGAGCACATCCACTCATGCATGAATCATGCCATCCCAAATAGAACCAAGATGCTCTCATCCAAAAAAAGGAAGTCAATCTGGTGGTCCCCTGCCATAAACAGACTTTACAACAAAAGGAAGAAACTGTTGCAGAAAAGAGGAAAATCCCAGGATGCAAAAAACTCCCTTACCAGCCTCAGTAAGAAACTGAGATCCCTCATAAAATCTTCCAAAGCTTACAAGACAAAAAGGTTTTACAAGACAAAAAACAATACTACTGTAATTTACAGACAGTAAACCAAAATAACCCTCAGAAGTTTTGGGCAGGTTTAAATAATCTATTACATCTTGGACAAACTTCAACCCCAATCCCTGCTATTACTATTGATAAAACCCCTGAAGATGTTTCTGATAGTTTTAACCAATTCTTTACTGAGACAATTCAAGCCCTAGCTAGCCAACTACCTCCTAGCTCCCCTGGTCCTGAAAGTAGCACCCCTAGAAATCTACTTGCGTTCAGCTTCCAACCAGTCACCACTTCACTTATCCGTACTTTGATCAAAAAATTAAAACCCACTACACTTTCTGCTGATCAACTCCCTGCCGAGTACCTACAAAAATCAGCTGATGCTATTGCTTTCCCCATCTCAATACTAATCAATAGAACCATAGTAGAAGCTAAAATTCCCACCATCTGGAAAATATCTTATGTAATCCCACTTCACAAAGGAGGCAGCTCTACTGAATTCTCCAATTATAGGCCAATAGCTATACTCTCTCCACTTGCAAAGATTATGGAAAAATGTATTCATAGACAACTCATGCACCACCTAATCCAAAATCGCCTTATGGCAGACACTCAGCATGGCTTCCGTCCTCATCACAGCACTACGTCAGCCCTCCTAGCCTTTACTAACACCATAAACCATAATTGCAACAATAATTGTATATCCTCAGCCCTCTTTTTGGATCTTTCCAAAGCATTCGATATGGTTGATCACCAACTTTTAATCCACACCCTGCAAACATTCTGTCTAGATACTGGAGCCCTCCAATGGTTTCAATCCTACCTGAATGGTCGACAGCAGGCTGTCCTCTGGCAGAACAAACTCTCTAACCTTCTACCTAACACCCTCGGAGTACCACAAGGCTCTATACTAGGGCCCTTGCTGTTCTCCATCTTCATTAACGACCTTTATACTGTCATCCCAAAAGTCAGCTGTATACAATATGCTGATGACTCTACTCTGATTTGCTCAGCCACATCTCCAGTAGAGTTATGGTCAGCTACCCAGACCACCTTTAATACAATAGAAAACTGGCTTTCTGAACATCGTCTGATCCTAAATCCCAAAAACTAAAATGCTGTTATTTTCACCAACACGTAGGTCTACCGCTTTCACCTTTACCATAAAATCAAATGATGGGACAATAATCTCCCCTGACCCATCTACAAAACTATTAGGTGTCATCATAGACAATAATCTAAAATTTGACTTACATGTTAACCAAACTATCAAAACCATCAATAAAAAACTAGGGTCACTTTACAGAATAAAAGCCTTCCTAACCCCTCCAGCTAAAATTGCCATAGCTCGCTCTCACCTTCTTTCAACCCTTCTGTATGCATCCCCTCTACTCTTGAATTTGAACAAGACTGTCCTTATCAAACTCTCAATTTGCTACAACCACATTGCCAGGTTTGCCACTGGGCTGCCTTTTAGGACACATCATTGCATCAATCTAAATCAGCTTGGTTGGCTTGAACTACCCAGCCTAATCCAGTATAACCAACTGAAATCTTCTATAATCCGGACAATACTCCTGCACTTCAAAATATTATCACCCCCTATAACAATCCTAGACCACTTTGATCCTCTAACAAACTACTAATTCAGACTAGCAAAATTAATAACACAGCCAATGATTCTCTCTTTGCAAACTCTGTAAGTAGATCCTGGAACTCTCTTACAGCTGATATTACCTTACTTTCCACCTTAGGTCAATTTAAAACTAGACTCAAACAACATTTGTCACTTAACTGGCTATGTCATTGTATCAAGCCTGGCTAACTCTCTCTAGAATGTGTAAAAATCTGTTAACCAGTTTACTGTGTAATTAAATTTAATCCTGACTTGTGCTCAGGATTAACTGTAACCTGGGGAACTTGTTTAACTTGCTTACTTATGTAATCTCTGTAAATAGTCTGTTTGTAATATGTAATGCTGGTATTATGTAATGCTGTATCTGCTTACCCTTGGAGCTTTTCTCCACGGGCCTCCGCTGAAAATGGACATGCATCCAGTCGGACTATCCCGGTCAACAAATGTAAAATAAAAAAATAAATAAAAATAAAGCTAGTTACGAAAATAAAATTGCCAAAGATTCCAAAGACAACCACAAGGCATTCTATAACTATATCAGTAATCTAAATGTCAATGCTCAGATCTGCTCTGAGCTAAAACAGAATGGCATTAAATATACTGATCCCAAGGATATTGCCAATATCATGGCAGATCGATTCAGTGCCAACTTCACCCCCCTCTCACCCCCTAAATGGCCCATCTCATTACCGGAAGATTGCCAAATTCCGGTAATAACGGCCACATAGGTAAAAAACGCACTCTCCAAAACTAAGAATACAGCATCCATGGGACCAGATGACATCCCAGGCTGTGTACTACATGAACTACAATATGAACTGGCACCTCACCTAAGTGTCATGTTTAATCATACCCTCACCTCAGGTTTTGTGCCTACTGAGTGGTACAGAGCTACAGTTATCCCACTCCACAAGGGGGATCCATCTTGGATCCTGGAAACTACCGTCCCATCAGTCTGACAAGCCTTATCTGCAAGGCCATGGAGCATATTATCCTGGAACTTATAAACCAAGACAATGGCAACCTTCAAACACTGGACCCCACCCAGTTTGGGCTCGTGAAGGGCCGATCTTGTCTCCTGAACCTGATTAACTTCTTCAAATCAGTCTCCAGAGCCATGGACAAGGGTAAGGTGGTTCACACAGCCTATCTAGACCTTGCCAAGGCCTTTGACACCATCCCCCACTCTGGAATCATAGATAAACTTACTAAGCTGGGCATTAATCCCTTCATCACCCAATGGGTTGCTAACTGGCTTACTGATAGAACCCACACTGTAAAAGTAGCTGACTCCAAATCCAGCTCCAGACAAGTGACAAGTGGAGTACCTCAGGGTTCAGTCCTGGGACTGCTCTTGTTTGGCATCTACTTTTCTGAAGTACAGGCCAACACTAAGGGACTCTGGCTAACAAAGTTTTCAGATGACTGCAAACTGGGAGCCATTACTGAATCCCCAAATCATGTGGATACTCTACAAAAGGGCCTTACAGAAACAGATGCTTGGTGCCAGAGCCATGGGCTCAAGCTCAATGCCAAGAAATGTATAGTTATCCCCTTTTGGAAAAAACATGTACCCGTGAATTACCATATAGGTGGCAGTACACTAAACACTGAAAGTGTGATAAGAGACTTAGGGACACAGGTGGACAGTGGTCACACCTTCAATAACCACATCGCCACAACAGTCAGGAAATCCTTCTATGTGGCACACCTCATAACTAAGGGCTTTTCATCCAGAAAAAAGGAGGTCATTGTCCCACTGTACTCATCCCTCATTTGACCCATTATAGAATATAACACCCTGTTTGGTATGTACCTCTCAAGACATCTGCAACAACTGGAAAGGCCGCAGAAATATCTCACTAAAAGAATCACAGGCCTAAAGCAGATGCCCTACGCTGACCGCCTTAAAAAAACTCCAGCTATACTCTGCAGCATATCGTCTACTCAAAGGCAATCTCTGCTTAACATACAAGGCCATGTCAAACTCAGAGCTGTTGGACATGCTACACTTACAGAAATCCCAATCCCTCAGAGCCACATGCTCCAGGAATCTAAACCTTGTTATCACAATAAACAAAACATGCTGGAGGGATAGGTTCCTGACCCAAAGACTCCCCAGACTCTGGAATAGATTGCCCATACATGTCAAGCAGAGTGCCTCTTTGGCCCTCTTCAAAAGGAACCTTGATGATTGGATGGGAGAAAGGAAATTCACCCCTGGGATCACGTCAGTCGCCCTGCTAGACAGGGGTCCAGGGAAGTAAATAGTGTGGGAAGAAATAGCCAGGGAATTGCTATGGCTAGGCTTGTATAGGCCCTAGGGCTGATAGCCTAGTGCCAACCTATGAACCTATATTTGTATTGTAACAAAGTAAAAATAAAGAATAGTTCCTTGTTATCTAAGATAGTACTGGGATTGAATCTCAGTAGAAGCAACTACAGGAATACAACTACAGTCTCTTAATGGGTGTGAGAATGACTAGGCTTGTTTGTAAAGAGTTTGAAACTGGAAGAGCTTGTGCTTATTTAATACAGCTTTAGTTGGCCATTCAGCTCTGTTTACTCCAGCAGGGTAAACAATAGAGACAAATTCAACATTAGCTAATAATTCAGACAATAATGCCTACTTCCACAATGCAGAAGTTTATTTCTGTTACAGAACCACTACAACTAGTTCTTCAAAGCTTGCACCTGCAGAGTAGAGTAAAACAGAATAAAGATCCTCGAGCTGTCAAGGAAGGCTTGAAGTGCTATGCCGTTACTGGATTTCACATAGCCCCATGCTTTGGATTTCATGTCACTGGGGACTCCAGCACTCTTCACCCAATTTCCTGTATCTTTGGAAGTTAAACAGCTCCACTAATACCTGAATCAGAGACTTAAATCTCAACCGCAACATAAATAAGATACTTTGGAGACAATGATTTATTACACAAGTTCTGCAAGACTTCCCTGTACGACAAAGTGATTCAATAGCATTCTTCAATTTCAACCTGGATGATTTGAAGCATACCCATAAATTAACTTTGTAGATAACCTAGTCTGCCCTTCTTGTGAAAGTAGGTATATCATTATGGTTAGTGTTGGCAAGACTTGAATGGTCTTGTAACTCAGCTGCCTTTTGGTTTCTATGATCTTATAATCATAAAACAGTACTGGTTTTGCACAGGATCTAGTTAATGTGGAGTGATGTCACAGAGACAACATATTGCAGTACCAGTTCTGTACAAGGCTTTGGTCACAGAGTCACTGATATCATAATGAAGTACTAGTTCTGCCAAGGGCTTTGTTCTTACAGGTCTATATTAAAAGCCCAAAAGGCAGTAACATCGAAGTTATGTACATCAACACATAAAGGTCGATACACATAAACATCAAAACACGTAATCGGTGAAAATCACAACGCCAAACGTGTTACATCAAGCAAGAGCACCTCACAGGTACGTTCACACTAACATAAAAAAATGAAATTAACCCACTTTTGCAGGGGGCAGCCCCCCACACCCCCCTACTTAAATATACCAACTCTGAGACCGGACTACAGTGGGAAAAAGGTTATATTTCCTTATCCCCACGATCACACTGCTGGCTAATCAAACACGTTCAGCATTGTGATTTTCGCTGATTACGTGTTTCAATGTTTATGTACATCGACCTTTATGTGTCGATGTACATAGCTTCGATGTTACAGCCTTTCAGGCTTTTAATATAGACCCATTCTTACAGAGTATTGGAACAAAGTGCTATAGACATTGTGATACAACAGTAATTGTCCCGTCCTCCCTTAAATAACTACACTACACACAAAAAGACATTTGACGACCTGTATTAAAATGTATTATACAATGAACTATGTACACAAATCCATCATTAATTAACTTCTTCAACAATGATGATCTCCGGGCAGCATCACCACTCACCCTGGATGAACTTTACCTCAAGGCAGCGTACCAAATCACCTTGATACCTTCTCCACCGGGGCAATGTACCTACTCACCCACATAAAGAGGCAGTGTACCTACTCACCTCACACCATACCAAAACCATAAACCAATACACTTTCTTTAGAGGGAGAACAGAAGAGGACAATCCTGTCCCTGTTCTCTGCCTCAAATTGCCCACCTCCACCATCCATATATAAAAGAGGATGGTGGGAGGGCCAACAACTCACACCAAATGTGCCTACTTCCTCTAATCCCAAACCCTTAGTACTGTCAGAAGTCCCACCTACCCCTACCTCACTTCCTTTTGCATCTCCCTCTCTCCTTAACCCTTTCACCACCACAAACCCACTATCCTAACCAACTGCAATCCTTACCTTCCTTTCTACCACTATAGCCTCCCCACACCCCTTTACTCCCATACTCGAGGGAACGGGACAACTTAGTTTGTCCCAAACTGCATTTGTCCCATTCCCCCCTTAAATAACTACACTACACACAAAAAGACATTTGACGACCTTTATTAAAATGTATTATACAATGAACTATGTACACAAAACCAACATTAATTAACTTCTTCAACAACGATGATCTCCGGGCAGTGTCACCACTCACCCTGGATGAACTTTACCTCAAGGCAGCGTACCAAATCACCTTGATACCTTCTCCACCAGGGCAGTGTACCTACTCACCCACATAAAGGGACAGTGTACCTACTCACCTCACACCATACCAAAACCATAAACCAATACACCTTCTTTAGAGGGGGAACAGAAGAGGACAATCCTGTCCCTCTTCTCCACCACCATCCTGATCCCAGGCTGTTCCCCCTCCTAAACCTTAGCCACAATCATATCCTCTAAAAAGAGTTTCAGATGCAAATTAAAAACATCCAGACCCACATTATGTACTCCATCTGACCGATACCGACTCCTCTCCATCCCCAAAATCTCTATGGTCAATAGTATGCATCCCCAAAATCCTTAATTGCCTAGCCAGTCTTTGATTCACACACCTTCTAACCCTTTCAATTGCCTTATGACTATATGCAACCTTCCAACATAAACGCGGAACCAACTCTGACCACACAGTTTCTATACCCGGGTACAATGCCTGTAATCTCATCAAATCTCACAGCATAATGTCCAACAATTGTTTTTTAGAAACAATGCCAAAGTCATTACCCCTAAATGAATGACCAATATACATGGACAACCCACCTTCAGTTTAGCCCTCTCAAGTTCATGTAACAATCCATCCCACCTAAGCCCCCTAACACCATGCCAGGACACTGACCACCCTAAATGTGCTAAACCCAAATTTACCCCATCATCCCTAACTAAAGCACGCTTCTCTGCCCAGTGGATGAACGAATGCTCCAAGATGATAATGTGCTTCCCTAAAAGAAAAGAAGAAAAATTAATCATCAGAACACAACTTATCTAATATAAGACAAAAATGCATTTGAAGACCACCTCCCCACCCTTTTAATCAATTCAGTAGAACTACCCTCTCTAGCTAAATCTGAAGCCCTACCTATCCTGAATGAATGAGCTGCAAACCTCTCAACCGGAAATCCCATACAACGTAAAATCTTCCTCACCAAAAGTATGAATCTACTACTTGACACCACCTTCCCATCCACTGAATAAAAAATTAACTGATCCACACTCCCCTTTCACCTACTCACAAACTCTTTTCCCACATTACTGGACAAATGCAATGATTCCTGTCCGATTTAAGCACCACCACACATCCCCTACCCAACTGATCTGTCTTACTCCTCCTTAATGCAATAGTAACCTCGCCCTCCCTTATAATGACATCCTTCCAACATAACGAGCCTAACAACTCCAAAATACAAAAAGCGCCAAAATATAACCATGTACATAATGTACCCCACATAAAATAATCCATAGACCCCTTTTGCAACAAACTTAACCCTTTCAACAAAACTTTCAATATAACCCTCGTAATTGGCCATCTAGTATCCTTACATTCCACCACCATTCTACCCCAACCCCTTAACATACGCCCTATTGTCCAAGACTTAGTGAAATCCTGCAACCTCACTACCTTAGCGAAAATGCTAATCGCAGTCAAATCCACCTTAACCGTCTGCAAAGCCCTGCTTAACCCTCAAGCACGAGCTACATATCGCAGTAGTAATTCCTCTGACCATACCCCTTCCTCCTCTGGCAGCTGCAAAATAAACTGATTAAAATCAGAAAGAGCCCTACCATACGCCTTCCTTGTAGAAGGGGCCCAGGAATGCCATACCAACCGCATGGCTACATCGACCCAATATTCCACACCTCCTCTGGCAGGATTTCTGGCACCTCCTCCGTCCATGGAACCAACCCTCGAAACCTGCAAAACTGAAATTGGGACAAGCTATCAGCAATCTCATTCCTTACACCAGGCACATGCACTCCTGTAAAAGAAAAATTTATTAGAAGGCTCTGCAAAACCAAGTTATGCAATACCAACAATAACAAGCCCAACTTAGCTGCCTTCTTTTGCAATACCCTCAGTACAGCCATATTGTCTGAGTGAAAATTGACTCGTTTGCCCCTCAATTCCTCCTTCCAAACCACCGAAGCTGCCCATATAGGCATCAATTCCAGAAAGGCCACATCCCGCTTCCATACCTCCTCCAAATCCCGAGGCCATTCAGCCACAAACCACTGACCACTAAAATAGGCCCCCATGCCAGCACCCCTATCTGCATCCATAAACAACTGAAGTTCCTCCTGCCCCACCCAGTCTGACTGCCAAAAAGATATCCCATTAAATTGTTGCAAAAACCCGTTCCACAACCGCAAGTCCTCCTGCACCAATTGGGTTACCCTAACCCAATGGTGTTTGCTCTTACCCCCTTTCAGCAAGTATGCCAGTGACCTACAAAAGCTCACCCTGGGTGTAGCGCTCGACAGGCAAAATTCAAAACCCCAGCAACTCCATAACTGAACGAATCCGAATCTTATCCTTACCCAACACCGAATGTATCACCAACCTAAGCCTCTCTATTTTATTCTCTGGTAAACAAAACAATCCCCGCTCCGCATCAACTGTTAATGCAAGAAATTCTAATGCCCTTGCCGGACCCTCCATCTTATGCTGAGCCAATGGTACTCCTAACTCCTCACACATAACCATAAACTCCCACAAACCCTCTTGTGCTCCTACCTTTCCTTCGCCCACCAACAGAAAATCATCTAAATAATGCACTGTCTTTTGAGTCCCCACTTTTTGCTGCCAAATATAATGCAATACTGTACTGAACTTCTCAAAAGTCACATGTGCCACTGAACAACCCATGGGCATAGCTTTATCAAAGTAGTACTTATCTCCTACCTGCATCCCCAATAGTGGCCAATCCTCCCTCCTAATAGGCAACAATCGAAAAGCCGACTCAATGTCAACCTTAACCAACCATGGCTCCCTAAATTCCCTAATGACTTTTACTGCATCATCTAAGGAAGCGGAATGCACCCTAACCTCCTCTTCTGCAATAAAATCATTTACTGAATTCCCTTCCGGATAAGACAAGTGATGTATCACTCTGAATTCCCCTTCTCGCTTCTTTGGCACCAATCCCAAAGGCAACACCCTGTAAGTACTAAAAGGCTGACTATCAAAAGGACTCAATAACCACCCTGCCCTACTCTCTTTCTCCAATAAAGCCTCCAAGATGTCCTCTTTACCTTGAGCAGATCATAAATTCTTGCAACCCCCCCACCCCTTCCCACTGTGGACTTAATAGGAAACCCCTTTTGAAAACCCTGTATTATCTCCTCTTTGATGGCCAAGCCAGGAAACCGATGAAGCTTATCCCGGAGAACCTCCACCTTAATACGGAACAGCTCCCCTCCCTCTATTGCCTCTAAAGAACCAGAGTCCAAATCCTCAGGACCCATGAAAATTACCCCTCCCCTGGGCCAGCTGAAAGCCTTGCCCACCAAAACCACCTTCACGACCCATCACATTGGAGTTCCAGGACAAATCCTGCCAACCACAGCTAGTGGCCGAATGACCCCCTCCACATCTCAAACAAACATGGGCAAATTTGCACCCCATCCATGAACAGGAGCCACTATTAAATGATCAACACACACCCACTGTTTCTGGTCCACTCAACCTTCTGTTAGAGCCCATGTAACTATCCATCATCGTAGCCAACCATAGATCTGGGTGACGCACTTCCCAATGAAGTGACTGGTCCACAGCCTTCCGTTTGCTGAAACGCTGATCATACCAGAGCCATGCATTACCTGGCCTTAACCACTGCCCCTCACAAATGGTAAGGAAATAACCTAGCAGTGGCAGAGACAAGGACCCGTCCATCTCCAGCTTCACTACCATAAAATAAATAAAGCCAACCGCCCAATTATCCCATGTTCCAAGGTGAAACTTACCTACCCTCTGCCTTCCCAATGCTGCTAAGGCCGCTAACAAGTCCTTACTGTTAGAGGACTCTGCTTCCACTAGCCGTTGGACCCCTTCCACATCAATCAGCTCAAACAAATCCACATACTCCCCTTTCCAAAATTTTTCCTTAACCGGACCAGAAATATGCGGAGTCAGAATAACTGCTCCTGTCCCCTGCCCCAAAGACTGGGTAGCCAACCAATCCCCAGGCCATAGCCCAAAATCAGAGCCTACCTCCAAGCCCAAGCCCAAACTGTCCCCGGAACCCCCACCCCCCGTCGCATCTCTAACTGGGTACCTGGCACCCTGTACTAGCTGCCTCTGTGGCTCCTATATCCCTTGCACACCACCCTGAGATCCCCAACTGCGAAGTCATCATCCCTCCCCACCGCACCATCCTCAACCCCTAGCTCCCCCAACAATGCTGTTGTAATAAAACCATTACCTGCACCTTCATCTTGCGATGTGCTGGGAACCAGAGTCTCCATTGCCATCCTCTGCTGCGATGCCTGCGGCTTTTTCCCCCCGGCTGGGGTTCTCACCGCCGTGTGTCGTCTCTTCCGACCTGGGGTCTGCTCAGGTTCCTGTACCACCTCCACTGTTGTTGCCTCCTGGAACAGCTTCTCCACCTGGGCCATGATTGCTTGCTTGCCACCTCTGCCTCAGCTCTGGTAATTTGGCCATCTGTAAAAGAGAAGCAAAATATTAGCACTATTCTATAAGCCCGACTGCCCTAATCCCCCCAAACCCCTGGTATTGCCTTGCCCCACACCTTAACTTATCCCTGCCTGCCCACCATCACTTTTCACCCCTCCTGTCAGCCACCTCCTACCATTAGTACCCCATTCTACCCTAGCGTATCCCCTATCCATATCCCTCCCCCTATGTATCTATGAGGGAAAAAAAAAATAATTCATTAATTAAGTCCCTCTAACTATCTCCCTATCACTCAGCCACACAATCCCCTCACCATTCACACAAACAAGGCTAAACACACTTACCTTCCCTCCCAGTATGATCCTCTATCTAAGTAATGGTTATTCCATGCAGTGCACATGTGCAAACCGGCACTAGGACCTAATGGCCAAAAGACCAGCAGTAGCAAACCACAACACCACCAGGGAGGATGGAGAAGCCATATCACCACCACCACCACCACCAAAAACTGGGACAGAGGGACACCTGACCAGCCACGATGCCATCCTGAAGGGCCAGCAGACTGACCGACACCCACAAACGCACCAGGGAGCATGGACCAACAACCGCCATTATACCACTGACGAAGAAGATGATGGACCCCCCAAACACAAGCCGCAAACACCAGGGAAGTGACACGGACACATCTGCCCATGAACCCACCAGGGATAAGATGCTCAGGACAACCACGACGCCATTCTGAAGGGGAACCAGAGAAGCAAATGGACACCCATGAACCCCCCAGGGAGCGCAAACCACAAACACCACCACACCACCAACGAAAATGAAGCCAGAAGCACGCTGGACCCACAAACCCAGCAGGGATAAGATACTCATACACCGAGGGACACCCGGACGACCGCAACACCATCCTAAAGGGGAACCAGAGAGCAGATGGACCCACGAACCCCCCCAGGGGGCGCGAACCACAAACACTGCCACTACCACCAATGAAATGGAGCCAGGAACATGCTGGACCACTGGGGAGCTGATCCGCTGCTATACCCCAACGCAACTGCCACCCACGACCACCGGGAGAACATCTACCCCAGCAACGAACACAACCGGCCCACAAACCCACCAGGGAGCATGAGGGGATGATCTACTGCCACCCAAACTAACTGGGACCAGATTACACCGATGGACCCCCCCTTTGCCTACCACGACCACCGGGGGAACGTCTTACTGTTTTTTGTTTTTTTTTACTGTACCCTGACCGCATGGCACCGACGGCCTGCTACCCAATGGAGCTAAGGGCAGGCTTAGCCTCCCCCCATGGATGTCCCACGACCGCATGGCCCCACCAAACAAGGCCCGATGAATCCCCAGAATACCGGCGGACGACAGGAGCAAGGAAAACTTCACCCCCCCCCCCAGGTAAGCCTAGCACTATTCCCCATCCACTTTATTATCTATAGCTACATTATTCTATATATTTTTTTATTTTTTTGTTATCCACCCCCCAACCATTCATACACACACACACACACACACACACACACACACACGCACACACAAACACTGTACCTTATCACCTTTCCTATCAGTAAGCTCAAACTATCTTCCCAGACTCCAGCCCCCCTTAACCTAATCCCTAGAAAACACCAAAGGGGGAACTGACCCAGACCACCTAATCCCTTCTCTCCCCACCATCCAAGGCCTACTTTCATCCACGATACCTACAGGTCGTCTGGACATAAGCTAGTTGTCACTCCACCAACCAAATGTGCCTACTTCCTGTAATCCCAAACCCTTAGTACTGTCAGAAGTCCCACCTACTCCTACCTCACTTCCTTTTACATCTCCCTCTCTCCTTAACCCTTTCACCACCACAAACCCACTATCCTAACCAACTGCAATCCTTACCTTCCTTTCTACCACTATACCCTCCCCACACCCCTTTACTCCCTTACTCAAGGGACCGGGACAACTTAGTTTGTCCCAAACTGCATTTCTCCTCAGAGTCTTGCTGTTACACAGTCAGACACCAAAATGCAGTACTAGTTTACAAATAACTTTGTGTTGAGTGTTGGCACAAAGTAACTGACATCATAATGCAGTATTAGTACTTCTCAGGGCTTTGCTGTTTTCAGTGTGTTGTCATTGGGTGACAGAGCTAATAACAGAGTATTAGCCCTGTACAGGGCTTTGTAGTTAGAGAGCATTCTTTTCAAATGTCCAGGGAATGTCCAGACTTTTCCTTCATATTTGTGGTCTGCTGATCATAAAATTTGTGGTTTTATGTCACAGTATTGACAACTGAAGTCACTAAATAATGATAGACATTTGACATATACTTTAAAAAATGTTTGCCAGTGTAAAACCTGCTATTATAGTAACTTTTTTATAAGAGTGACACTTAAAATCTGTCCCTGATTTTGGGCCTTTGTCTCCCATTTCTTTTTGACGGGCAAGAGTTCTTGCACTGAGAAGTTGAGAGGTATGTTAGACAGTATTGTCACAAAGGGACTGGCATCATAATGCAGTAGCAGTACTGCAGATGGCATGTCACAGCATACTGTCACAAAGTTAGTTAGACATCATAATACTTTACAAGGTCTGCATAGGGCTTGGTTGTTAGAGAATATTGTCCCAAGGTTACTGATATCAATATTCACTATTAGTTCTGTAATTTTTTTCAGAGTGCTGACACAATGCGGCTGACATAATCCAGTGTTAGTTCTGCTCAAGGCTTTGTTGTTGCAGAGCTTCTTCATAGGTTCATAGCTAAGTACTAGACTAGCTGCCCTTGTGGGCCACTTCAAGCATAGCCAATTTCCCCTCAAAGGTGAGAATCAAACCCTGTACATTATACATGTGAAGTAGACACCTTAGCCATTATGCCAACCCCCACCCCTTTCAGCCTTCAACCTCCTACACAGTAGCTTAATGACTTTAATACAATACTAGTTTGTTGTTACAGAGTGTTGTCACAGTGACTGACATCATAATCCAGTAATGACTTTGCACAGGACTTTGGTTCTACAGATTATTTTCAGAAAGTGACTTACATATCATAATACAGTATTAGTACACTGGGCCTAATTATACAGTCTTGTCACAAAGTGACTGGCATCATAATGCACTAGTAGTTCTGCACATGGCTTTGCTGTCACAAAGTATTTCACTAAATAACTTGGACATGACATGCAATGCAAATTGTTCACAGGGATTTTTTTGTTACAGGATGGTGTCACAAAGTGGTAAACATAATGATGCAACATTAGTTCTACACAGGGCGTTGCTGTCACAGATCATGTCACAAAGTAATAAAGACACACAATGTAGTACTAGCGCTGAACTGTGATATGTTGTTCCAGTGTTCTTTATGCAAAACTAGTCACACATGACTGCAAAGTGGAGGTTATTGTCCTATTCCCCTTTGTCTCTTCATTACAACAGGAACTATCCCTCATTATCATGTGTTGTATTTAAAAAGGTTAAAACTTATTGCAAAAAATGCATATTGTCACATTTTCTCCCTCAATATATACTAGAGCCAATGCATTACTCCAAAATAATAATGTAGTTAGAACTCTTAGAATATGGGTTCATAATCTCCTTTCCTTTGACCACCATGTTGCAAACATCAAAACATCCTGTTTAACACAAATATCTTAATATATCTTAATAGATCAAATCATCCAGATCAAAAAATGTTATGAGCACTCTGTCTATAACCATAATTAAACTATTGAGTACAATACCTTCTTCAAGATGTACCTTTCAATACATATTAAGCTACTGGAAAAGGCAAGGGGCTCTTTCCCAAGAAGATTGTTGGCCTAAGGTCCTTGTGCTACTAGGAAAAGCTTGAAGTCCTGTGCCTGCCTCAATTTCTTTTAGGCCCATGCCTAGGTTTTTAGGCTGCTTAGGACCCCATCCACCTTGATCAGCTATGTATTTGAATGTGAAACAGCTGCACTAGTATATAAATTATGGACTTAAAGCTCCAGCAGCACATAAATAAAACATGCTGGAGAGACAAAACTATTGCCCAACATCATCCCACCTATGAAATAGACTTCTCTGCAAGACAAACAAAGTGACTCCGTAGCATCTTTCAAATTCATTTTTGATGATGTCATGCATCCCTATAAATTAACTCAAGGACTGATCTGCTCTGTCCTTCTTGAGAAGGTAGGCACAATATCTGAGTGAGTATTGTCAAGTTGTAACTGATCTTGTTCCTTATTTGACATTTGTTTTGTATGATCTTATGATTCGATGATCCCGTGATCATAGTATGTAAGTTTTGTACAGGGCCTTGATGTTACATGATGTCATTTGTTGTCTCTGAACTTTGGCACAAAGTGATTGACATCATAGTGCAATACCAGTTCATCACAGGGCTTTATTCCTACAGCTTTATTACTACAGCGAATTGTTACAGTGCGACTTAGTCATTATACTGCAGAACTAGTTCATACAGAAGGTTGTTACAAAGTGCCCTAAACAGCATGATACATTAGTAGTTCTACTCAGAGTTTTGCTGTTACAGTATGTTATCACAAAGCAAGTTACGTATCTCAGTGCAGTACTAGTTCTGCACAGTGCTTTGCCGTTTCAGAGGTTTACACAAAGTTACTGACATCATAATGTAGCACTAGTTCTGCACAATGCTTTGTTGTTGCAAAGTGTTTTCACAAACTGACTAACACATTAATGTATTTCTCATTCTGTATAAGGTCTGGCTTTTTCTAAGTATTCTCACAAAGAGATTTACACATCATAACAGACTGCTAGTTAAAACAGTAAACCTGCATTTAGCATAAAAATGGTGGCTAGTGTTCCTTTCTCTCTGTCTGCACTTCAAGGCATCTTAATATGTTTCAAGAAGTGGTGGACGTTTTACTCTTTTTTTACGGGGCATTACCTGTATATAAACAACCTGTTGGAGAATGTCATTCTCCAGTCAATGTGAAGATCTAAGCTTCACCCATTCTCTAAAGTGACTTACACATCATAATGTAATACCAGGTCTGCATAGTTTTTTCTTGTTGCAGAGTTCTATCACACTCGGACTTAGACATTACAATGCATTAGACAATGGGCTTAATGTACATTAGCACCCTGACTGAAGAATGAGCATTCTCCAGCAGGGTATTAATGTACAAGTAATGCCCACTGAGAAGAACGAGTCCACTGCTTCATGGCAGCGTATCAAGCCGTCGTGGAGCTCGCACTGAGAAAACGCAATGGCCGCTATTGTTTTACACTCACTAAGCATTGCTTTTGCTGTTTAGTGAGTGTAAAATAAAAACAGAAAAAATTAAAATAAAGCATGTGTGTGAGAGTGTATGCATGTATCAAAGAGAGAGAGAGAGCAATCGAGCAAACAAAACAGAAAAGTGTGTGTTTATGTTTGTCTGTATGTGTGCATGAATGCGTGCATGAATTCAGAGAGACTGTGTGTGTGTGTGTGTGTGTGTGTGTGTGTGTGTGTGTGTGTGTGTGTGTGTGTGTGTGTGTGTGTGTGTGTGTGTGTGTGTGTGTGTGTGTGTGTGTGTGTGTGTGTGTGTGTGTGTATGTGTCTGTGTGTGTGTTTGTGTGTGAGTGAGAGAGAGAGAGATTGACAGAGTGAGAGAAAGCGAGAGTGATGTGACTGAATGCATGTATGTATGTAAGCAGAGGCGTCTGTGTGTTTGAGAGAGAGAGAGAGATCAAGAGGGAGTGAGAGCAAACTTGTGTGAGTGAGTGCGTGTATGAAAGCAATGAGAAAGAGGGTGAGACCGATCTTGTGTGAGTGAATGTGTGTATGAGAGCAGACAGACTGTGTTTGTATGTGTGTGAGAGAGACAGAGAGAGAGAAATCAGAGAGTGAGAGAGAAAGCGAGAGTGATGTGTGACTGAATGCATGTATGTAAGCAGAGGAGACTGTGTGTGTGTATACGTATGTGTGTGAGAGCAGAAGAGACTGTGTATGTGTGCATGGGACAGAGAATGGGCTGTTGTTTCACTTGCTTATTATTTTTTTAAGTACTATTTTTTTTTATATACACATTTAATGTAAAATGCTTCCTCCAACACCATTAACAGAAACTACAGCAAGTATGAAACATTAGGCGGAGGAACTATTTTACATAAAAAATGTATTAAAAAATATATATTAAAAAATAAAATAGTACTTAAATAGACGTAAGTAGAACACAAAAATTTTACAGAGAGCTCATTGTCAAAGTACAATAATGCCCTCCCGGGTGTGTGTTAATGTGTAATTAATGCCTTTCCAGGGGTGTAGAGGCCCTCTGACTGTGGCATCGGGCCTCACATTACCCCTGGGTGGACATTAATTCCACATTAACGCACACGCTGTCAGGCATTATTGCTTGGGTACTGTCAATGCATAGGTCTTTGTTGTTACAGAGTTCTGCTACACTCTGACTTAGGCATTATAATGCAGTATGATCACTGCAGAGGGCTTTGTTGTTTCAGAGTTCTGTCTCAGTTTGACATAGACGTTACAATGCATTACTGTCACTGCATAGAGCTTTTTTGTTACAAAGTTCTGCTACACTCTAACTTAG
The DNA here is from genome assembly GCF_019279795.1 of Protopterus annectens. Taxonomy (NCBI): domain Eukaryota; kingdom Metazoa; phylum Chordata; order Ceratodontiformes; family Protopteridae; genus Protopterus; species Protopterus annectens. Next base: position 246,002,780 of record NC_056748.1, read on the forward strand.
ACATTATAATGCATGACTAATGCCTAGAATGTTGTTGTTACAAACTGTTGCCACAATGTGACAAAGACATCATAATGAAGGCATAGTTCTGCAAACAGCTTTATTGGTAGAGTGATGTCACAAAGAAACTGACATTACCGTGTGTTGTCACAAAGTGACTGATATTATAATGCAGTACGAGTCCTGCAGAAGGCTTTATTGTTACTGTGTGACAACACACTGAGACAACAAAGCCCTGTGCAGCCTAAGCAAAAAATCATATATATATAATTTTGTGACATCACCCTGTAACAATAAAACAAGCCCTCTGCAGTACAGGTAATGAATTATGATATCACTCACTTTGTAACAATCTCTGAAACAAAAAACTACACGTAAAAATAGGGTATACATTCATTTAGTCGTCAGGTAAAATGTCAACTTACAAAGCAGTGCACCATGTTCTCATATTTCCAATTTTTTAATGGTCAAAACACCACAAATGCGAATGTAGGCTGTGATTTGGCAATTCAACATTCAACATCATAAATGCAACATCAACATAGGTTGCACAGTGTTCACGTGTGTTCTGCTTTGAACGCACTTCAACATTGGGATAAACTATATTGGATGAATAGAGACCTCTGGCGTACTGATTTGTAGGAAATTTAAACAGTCCAGGTATGTATCTGCTGCATAGCAATGATGCAGGTCTGATAAATAACGTACATTTAAGTAGGATGCTAATGTATACATATATCTGTTCACAGATGGCTGAGGAGGATAGCGTAATGTATAATCCAGGTGTGACAGGTGCTAATTACTTGACTGAGAAGAGCCAGAAGGGGAAAGACACACTTTTCATTGAGGGCTATCAATATTATTTGGAGAAATGTGTTGGCAATAAGCACTACTGGTGTTGTATTCCGTAAGAGTAGGGACAAGTGCAAAGGATGTTGCATAACTGAATTTGGTAGAAAAGGACATCTATTGTGCAAAAGTAGTGATCACTTTCATGGACCAGACCCAGTACAGTCAGAAGTATGTCAGGTCCATGACCGGATCAGGAAAAGGGCACATTCATTAGTTGAGGATCCATGTAAGATAATATCAGAGGTACTAGTGAGTACCTCTACAGCGGTTGTGAATGAATTGCCAAACAGTAAAGCATTGCAGGAGAGCATAAACAGAATAAGGCACAGGAAAAAGGTTGCTATGTTTCGGGATCTGCAGTCCTTAAAGGACCTCCATACTGATATGCTACCACTAAAGAATGGCAGTTTTTTAATAAAGCATAGCACTGACAGTAAAGGAGGAGTCCAAATTGTGGTTATTACAATACCGGATAATTTAAAACTGCTGTGTGCACCAGAGTTTCTCCTGGTGGACAGCACCTTCCCAATAAGTACAAGGGAGTGCCGGCAGATATACACCATCCATTGGCCATTAGATTTCTCTGTTTCTAAGAAGGTTGTTCCACTGGTTTATGGCATTTTGCCTTGTAAAAGTGAGGAGTGCTATAAACAGTTATGGGTGATGGTGTTGGGAATGTGTGTGAAGTATGACCTGGAGCTGAAACCGCATATGGTGATGTCGGACTTTGAAAGGGGTGCTGTTAAGGCTATTTAGGAGGCATTACCGGATACTGTGACAAAGGGGTGCTGGTTCCATTTCTGCCAGATTATCTGGTGGCAGATACAGAGGCTGCACCTAGTTAAAGAATTTGGTACTAACGTTACATTTGCTTGTTTATGTAAACAAATGCCAGCCCTTGCGTTTGTTAACCCAGCATACATAAGTGAAATATTTGCAGATATAGAGAGAGATTTTCCTGAAGTTGGCCAGCAAGTGTGTGTGTGTATTTTTCAAGGAAAACTATCTCATATGTCAGCCTAGGCAATATGGTATGGGAAGCTTAACTGCTGAAAGGCATCCGCCCTTGTTCGAAGTAGCATTCTAGAACCAGTATGACACTAGCGGTTTAGGATATCCATGTACAAAGAATGCTGTGGAAGGGTGGCATAGGTGGTTGAGGAGCCTGATGGATAAGCAACGGTTGTTCCTGTTGGATGTGTTACATGCCATCCAAATGGAACAGAACCATGTGGAAGATCTCAAGTCTAGTTGTATGTCCAGGTTGCCTGGTACCCCTAAGTGGCATAGGTTGGATATAAAGGAGCATGCATTTCAGAACCTGCTTGATAAACGGGATGAGATGACACCATGAGAGTTTGTGAATCTATTAGCTCAGCATTGCTCTTTTAAGAACCGCATTGTGTAACGGTTATGTTTCTGGCTACGAAATGTCATGTCACTGAGTACGGGTGTTTGGATGTACTACTTGTTTACTTTAATTGTTTTGGAAGACATGTTCACACCACATTCACGGTTGCATATATGTAAAAAAAGAAAAAAAATTGACATGTTGATGGCACGCTACCTATGTGCAGGTGTCATAACAGCTGTTTCACAGCTCAATTCACACAGCACTTTACTATATATAATCTCAGGAAGTGGAATTGCGTGTCTATCTATGTCCGGTATTGTGCACACCCGGATATTTCGAAATGTAGAATTCAACATTTGCGATTTGCACCATTCAACATTTACAATTTTTGTACTGCACTTTTTCTGCATTCTGCATCAAAAAAAAACAACTGTTTGGTGCACATTTAGTCTTTTAAATGAATGTATACTGTAAAAATAGTGCTGCATTAACATATTTAACTCACACTGTGACAACATGCCGTCGCAATAAAATCCTGTACAGAACAAGTATTGCATTAGGATGTCTCTTACTTTTTGTCAATGTTTAGAAACATTATGTAGATACCATGACAGTTTACTAGGTCAGCAAAAGGTTTAGATGTTTCAGAGAGTTGACACAGATAGACATGATAGTGTGTTGTCACAAGGTGACTGAGACATCATAACAGAATACTAGTTTTGCACAAGGCTGCATTGTTAGAAAGTATTATCACAAAGTGACTTATTTTTTAACTCAGTACCAGTATTGCAGAGGGCTTTACTGTTACACTGTGATAACACTCAGAATCCACAAATCCCTGTGCAGACTTAATAAAGAATTAAGATATCTATGTAACATTCTGACATCACCCAGTAACAATACATCATTCTACAGTACTGGTACTTAACTGGTACTTAATTAGGATATTACTCACTTTGTAATAAAAAAAACTCCATGCAAAAATAATGCTTCATTAAGATATGTAACTCATATAGTGACAACATGCTCTAGTAGTAAAATCCTGTACATAATAAGTACTGCGTTAGTATGTGAGTCACTTTGTGATATCGTTCAGTAACATTATGTAATACTTTACTAGGTTTGCACAAGGCTTAGATGTTTCAGAGCATTGTCACAAAGTGACTGACATTTATTTTGAACACTTTGTTGGCTTGGTTAGTCCCACTTAGGCAGTGGCCTCTTTTTCAAGGGAGACCTGAGGTGGTATTCATACTGACAAGTAAATTTTTTTTCAGGATGTTAGGGACCCTCTCCTGTTCTTTGGAGTGGCTAAATTGTGTTGGAGGGCTCCTACAGTAGCAAGGAAGAGGTCTAAGGGAAGTACAGCATGGAGGAGGAGAGAATAGCTGTGAAGAGTTAGAGGTGGAAGATGGAAATTTTGAGAAACGTGTTCAGTATGGAGCTTCAGAATATAAATAAAAAATTCTTTGTGGTGTATGTTACAAATGAGCAGTGTTTGGTAGTCTCCATGGCAAAGGAAGTAAGTGAGTCTGTTGAAGTGGTACAGATAACAGAACTGACATCAGAAAGGCTTGCAGATGATGTTCTGTTAAAAATAATGGAGCCGGATGATCCAGGTGACAGTTCTGCTGTTTCACGGGGTGAGATGGCAGATAACTTTTTCAGAAGTGTGGAGGATGGTAATGTAGAAAAGGAACCAGGTGATGTGGCAGCAGAGAATGCAGCAGTTAAAACTTATGCAGCAGTGACTGAAAATAAAAGAGAAAAGCAGCAACAAACTGAAAAGGCATCTGGTTTTGTGGCAGCAGATAATGCAGTATCTAAAACTTATGCAGCAGTGACAGCAGACAAAAAAAGGAGAACAGCAACAAAGTGTAAGTAAATCTGCTTTTAAAAAGAAAAGAAGACCAGGTATTAGAATAAGAACAAAAAACGACAATGTAATGGACAGATATAATGCATGGGATAATTTGGTAACTGTACTGGATTTTAAAGCTCAAGACATTTGGTGTTTTATACATATTGCAACAGAGACTTTTTGTGACTTAACATTTGAAACTGATGGACTGATGATAAAATTTTGGACTTGTGTAACAAAAGGACATTTATCCATGGAACAATTATATGTTTTCTAATGGAACCTTAAATGTTAAAAAAAAAACTTTGCAGTTTAGAAATGATGAATTGGAAGAAAACAATGCTAAAAATGCATTCAGGGTTTATTTGAAACTGTTGATAATGTTGTGAAAGTTAGAGCTGACAGAAATGTATGGATTGGAGTGTGAAGGTTAGAAGTTCTTTTGAAATGTAAAAAAAAAAAAAAAAAAACCTTGAACATAGTGAGCAATTGCCAAGTGTTATTTTTGTGGCTGGCCCTAGAGGGATTAATGTACACTGGCCAGCCGAAATCCTGTTTCTTTTGTGCAGACTTTTCTCATGTAATTACTGAGTGTGATAAGGTACAGTGTACACAATGAGGGGAGAAAGGACATACAGCAAGAAGGTATGTGCCTGAATGCAAGTTCTGTAAAAAAGGGGACACTTTTGGATGGATTGCCAAGAGCAAACAGTAAATATTGAAAAAGAAGGGGAAAGGGGGAAAACATACATGAGGAAGGACAACAGGAGGCTGTGGAGAGGATAAAATAGGTGAAGAAGGAATTGTAGAAGAAGAAAGATATAGAGGGGAAAATAAGGAGAGAAACTGCATGGAGGAAGAGAGGTCAGGAGAAAGCACTAATACTAATACTAATAATTTTAAGTTCTAGCTGGTGAAAATTCTCTATTTGTGGATCAAAGATTATTTGTACATAAACCCAGGAAAATAGTAAATTGGGAAAGAGTAAAAATAAGAAAATGAAAATTTAAAAATATATTCCCTAAACTTAAAAGAAATAAAACCAACACCTTTAGAGTACTTTCAGTAAATGTGAACAGTATTATTAACACCTTAAGGATAGGTATACTGAACTGGTGTGCTAAATGTGATGTGGATGTTATTCTGAAAGAGGATGTAAGATTCCTGACAAATGAAGAAAGAGTGCAAACAGAGAAATCATGGGGTGCAGATATAATATGGAACTTAGGAAGTGAGCATTGTTCTGGAGTGGCTGTGTTGTGAAATGAACAGTGGATATGCATATAACATTAGGTTTGGTTGTGAGGTGCAGAGAGCATGTTTATAGAATTACAGCAGTATATGCATATGTAACTAGCAAGGAAATAAATAATATGTTTCATCAAATATTGGATTATGTGGTAGTTAACATAAAAATTATAATTGCAGGGGACTTTGTGATTTAAAAAGAAAATGGAAAAAGAAATGGAAAAATAAAAAAATACAGGAAGCGACAAAATGTGGTAAATGAACTATGTGGAATAAAAGCCAATGGACTTATAGAAGAGGGTACTTGGATCTAAAATTGATTATTTTGTATTATCCAAAGGCTTGAGGGAAGCAGATGGTGATACAGTTGTGAGAACTTTTTCAGACAATTTAGCAATATGGATGGAGGTGAAGGAAGAAAGGAAATATATTACAACAGGAAAGGGACTAAAAAGAGTAAATGAGATATTATGGGATGAAACTGGAAAGTGGTAAGTATTGCAGTTATAGAAGGATCATGTAACCATGAAGTACTTCTATAAAAAGTGGTCTAAATGGTGCATAGAATTTAAAAAGATGTATAAAAAAGTGTTTTTTATCCAGTGGCAGGATGATGTAAGAAAGGAAGAGAAAGTGAATTATGAGAAAATATATAGAAACATATTACAGTATTTACAGAATAATACAAATGAGTATTATGATATGAAAAAAGAAATGTATAAAAGAAATAGACAAAAAGTTAAGGCATTACTGTTTAGGCAGAAATATTATTTACAAGGGAGAAGACAGGAGATATCTACAAATTTGGGTAAAATAGTAAAGGAAGATATTAGTATAATGAGGGAAATGAAAAATGTAAAAGGAGAGGTAAATGAACACAAGAGCGAATTATGAGTATTGTAGTACAGCATGAAGAAAAATAAGAGAAAATGAAAATTTAAAAAATCCAAACTGAGTTAAAGAAAATTTTTGAAAAAATAAATTACTATTAGTGAATTGGCTAAAATACTTAGGAAAGTAAAAGTTGATTCAGTATCAGGCCCAGATGGTATAAGGTATGGAATGTACAAGAAATTAGTGGATTGGCAAAAAGACTATTTTGTAAATGTACAGAATGAATGGCTGAAGGAAGGATTTGTTTATTAAGAGTTGTGCAGTGAGGTATTAAAATGTATATGGAAGAAATATTACAAGAATGAAACAAAAAATGGAGACCCATCACACTAAATAACACAGATTATATTTTTTTATGAAACTAATACAGAGAAGAACAGAAGGAAGGATGATATATATGTGTGTGCGTGTGTTTGCATATATATATATATATATATATATATATATATATATATATATATATATATATATATATATATATAATATAAAAGGGAAATTATGTCAAGAATTGTTACTGATTGTGAGAGAAACTGTGGATGATATAAGTGAAATGGAGGCTGTGACACATGGTAGGTGGCATTTAGCAAGGCATTTGATACAGTAGGACATGATGCTTTGTAGGAAGTTATGAAGACATATGGAATAGGTAACAGAATCAGGAGAGTGTGTATGTCAGTCTATCATAATAGTAGAGTGAAAGTGTAAGTGAATGGGTGGCTGAATAAAGAAATATGCATGCAGTATGGTATAAGACAAGAATGCCCCATGAGCAGAATATTGTTTGCACTGGTATCAAATGAAATAGTAAGTGAAATAGCTTATAAAATAAAAAGATGCTACATATGTGATGCAAACGGAGGTGGTGATTACAGTAGTTTTGACATAAGCAGATGATAACAGTTGTAGATGGTAAGAACAAAATATGGATAAGGGATGTGTTGGTTTGTCTGAATGGATGTTTAAATGATATGGGAATGACCTTGAATAAATATAAAAGTAAGGGTTTGGGTGATGTGGTGAAAATTTGAGATTTGTATTTATCAATGAATGGGGTATCTTTGCTAGGGATAAAATTTGGGAAAAATTATGTAGTCATGATGCAATGTGAGGGTTTGATAAAAGACAAAAAAAATATGTCTTCTGTAGAGGATGTATAGATTAGCATTCAAGAAGAAGGTTTATCTAGTGAATTCTGTATTAAGGGGAAAACAACATATATGTTAAATGTCGATATGATCCCACAAAAATATGATAAAGGAAATTAAGAAATTGATGTTTTCCTTAATATGGGATTCAAGATTAAACCCAGTGAAAAGAGGTGTGTTACTAAATCCAGATATCTATTCTGCTTCTTTAAACGTGTATAGAATTGTATAAAGGGGGTAAAATAGAATAGGAAATTAATAGAGAGAATATTTATATATATCAGTATAAATGCTTCTTGGAGATTATGAGACTAAGAAAATGAGAAGAAGTATATGTAAATTAAGAAATTTAACATTATCAGGAAAAAATTCTAACATGGGAAATAAAAAATGATGGTACAGTGAAAGATAGGAGAATGTGTTGTAATAATGTAATGAAACGATATTATTATGTAAATCCAAAGGAAAATCTACCAGAAGAAGTAATTAAAGCCATTCAAGTCAGGAAAAAGTGGTGTACCAAGATAGTAGAGTGTCAGGATTTCCTATGGAGACCAGTAATAAATAAGTTACCAGTAAAGTGGAATATACCATACAAATAGAAAGATAAACAAGCCTGTTTATTTTGTGGGGAGGAAGAGACAACAGACCATGCTTTTTTGAAATGTAAAAGTGTAGTGAATTTCTGGAAAAAGTTGTGAGAAGAAAAAAATTGAAAATATTAAAGACATAAACAAGATAGATACTAATATGATTATGTATGGATATTATAAGAATAATAAGAAAGAATTTGTGAGAAGGGTAGATAAGAATTTATTTAATGTAATATGGGTGGTTTGGAATGAAAGACTGAATGAAATTTTGTTTAATGGAAATGGATTTTGGCAGATGTATTAAGAAAAATCAGATTATGGTTGTGGAAAAAGGAGTGGGGTTCAATTATGAAAGAATATCAATGAGGATGTTATAAGAAAAATGATAAATAGTAAAAAAAAATAGAAATGTGTGTATATGTGCCTGTATTTTTATATTGTGCAAAATAAAGGGCCAATATCAAAAGGTGCTGTGGGATCTTTTATATCCTTCTGAGTTACCACTCACTCAGGCAGATGGAGCCTTGGTTTAATGTCTCATTCGAAGGACAACAGACTGAGGAGTGCAGCACCCCCCCCCCCCCCATATGTTGCACTTCAGTATTAGCACTGGAAAATTAATACACGTATCTGGCAATTGAGCTACTTGTTGAGCTACTGATTGTAAAGAATTACATACTTTGCATTAGGCTTAGCTGTTTCCGAGTGTTTTCATAAACTGACTTACATATTTTAATGCAGTACTAGCTGTGCAAAGGCTTTTGTTTATTTAGTGTTATAACCAAGTAATTGACATAATAAATCTAAGTTGTGCACAGACCTTTGTTGTTTGAGAGGCTATCACAAAGTGATTTAGACATCATCATGCTTTGCTAATTGTGCACAAGGATTTGTTGTTACTAAGTGCAACAAAGTACCTTAAATATAATAAGGCAATACTAGTTCAGCACATTTTTTTTCTTTTTGATTATGCAGTGCTCTTGTAAAGTGAGTTAGACTTCCTGGTGCAGTACTAGTTCTGCAAAGGGTTTGCTGTTTCACAAGCTGTTTAAAGGTAACAAATATCCCAAGGCAGTATTAGTTTTGCATGGGGCTTTTGCATGAGTGTTACCAAAGAGTGATTAATATCATAATGCAGTACTATTCCTGCAGTGATTTGTAGAGTTTCAGATTGTTGTCAGGGCATAACTGTTATGATAATTTAGTATTATTTCTGAAGCAGGTTCTAACATTTCAAAGTATTATCATCAACCAACTGACATTATATTACAATTCTAGTTCTGCACAGAGTTTTCCTGCATCATAAACAGAGGTTCCTAAGTGAAAAAGATTTCTGGCTTAAGGTCTCTGACATACCAAGAAAGGACTGAAGTGATATCCCTATACTCTCTTTCTTATTTTTTGTCATGGGATGGCCTATGCCATGCATCTATTGCAATTAACGACCCCATTCTCCATGAGTTTCAGTATCTTCACAAGCTATCTCCACTAATACTGAGTTAAAGTGTTGAATCTCCACCCCACATAAATTAAGCCATGCTACACAGACAAATTTATTACCCATTGCCTTCCACTACTTCTGGAACATACTATCCTGCAAGTTAAAAAAGGCGACACCCTAGCATATTTCAGAAATAACCTGGATGATTGGATGGGTACCAATATACATGTAAACTCCAGATCTGACCTACTTTACCCTTCTTGTGAAGACAGTGCAGCAATGGCTATTGGCAAGGTGTGAGTCAATCACTATGTATTTCATAAGATCCCATAGTCATAATACAATACTAGTTTTGTATGGGGCCTTACTGTTACAGTGTTGTCACAGAGCCAACTTTGTGCAGTACCAGTTCTGCACAGGGCTTTGTTGTTTTTGAACATTTACACAAAGTTACTGACATCTTAATGAAGTACTTGTTCTGTACAGGACTTTATTGCTATAGCATGCTGTGATGTCCCCATGCTGGGCCAGAAATCAAGGAACCTGAATCCTCACCACTGACGCTGGAAAGGGATGTGCACTTGGAATACAAATGGATACATTCAGTATTTGGAGATGCAGACCTCTCTGCATCAAGCACAATTTCCCTTATGAGCTCACAGGGCACAAACTCAGCCCAGAGTCTGAGGGTCTCTATCCATCTCTCCCCAGGTCCCTAATAAGGCTCCCCACTGGCACTGTGAAACCAGTGCATCATGCTCGTGCCTTAAGTAGCTGACACACATACTCATTGACATTTAATTTTCACACACACACACACACACACACACACACACACACACACACACACACACACACACACACACACACACACACACTCACACACACCTGAGAAAGGCTGGCACAGATTACCCGCTCTACCAACTTTGCCCAGACTATAAGGTAGATTCACTGCCACCAGTTAGTTACTATAAGGCTCTTAAAAGGGTATCCAATTATATTGAGTGAAGTTAATATTAATACAAATGGTAATGTTGACCAAACAGCAAGGCTTTCAAGAGTGGCCAGAGTTATCACCAAATAAATATGTGGAAATATCTCAAAGCTTAAATATGTTCTAAAAAGGACCAGCAACAATGAAAAGTGTAAATATATTTAATAATAAATAATAAATGAACAAGAAAATACTAAATATATATTTCTAGTAAACCACAGAGTTCAAATCACAGGAAATATTGAAAATTAACACTGATGGACAGATTCATACAAATAAAGAAAAACAATCTCTAAACTAAGCTTCACTATATTCCTGACTGAATTTATGAGAATTACTATTCCCTAATAGCTTACTTACTTACATACTTACTTACTGAGAGAGGAATTTAGCATAGATGGCTTCAATATACATCTAAATGTTTATGGCAGTGTCTGGGGCTTCCCCTCTTTTTACTCAGCTAATGAATAATGGCTTCTTCCAGACCCACCATCTCTAGTCTTATTCAGCACTGTGAGGTGCTGCTTTAATGATTTAACAGCTCATTTACATTTCCCTTATTTTTCTTAAAATAAGATAGCTGGTTAACCTTTGGTGCCCCAGAATCCTCTATTAAAACATATGTATTTAATTCAGTTGCAGTAATACTTGTACTTCTCTTTTCATTCCAGCAGGGTGCACTGTTGATAACATTTTAACACAAGCAAACCTCACAAATACATTTCAGCACAAATTTCTGTACAAATCAGTTTGCTATACAAATGACATATAATTATTTACAAAATTCCAGCTAGCTGTGCTGGCAAGTCATACATCCACTGCCCTGCTTCTCCAGACATAGCTGGCAGTACCTCTTATCATCACACATGTTGTCGCAATGTGAGTTAGATATCTTAATGCAGCACTATTTTTGCATGGACCTTTTGTGTTTCAGAGGTTATTACAAAGTCAGTTATATTATAACTCAATACCAGTACTGCAAAGGGCTTTAATGTTACAGGACAATGTCACAAATTTACATACATATCACAATTCTTTATGAGGTCTGCACAGGGCTTTGTTGTTTCACCATGTTGTCACAAATTGACTGACATCATAATGTATTACTAATTCTGCATGGAAGTTTTTTTGTTTCAGAGAGCTGGCACAAAATGAGTGACACCATAATGTTTTACTATTTCTGCATGGAGGTTTTCTTGTTTCAGAGTGTTGTCATATATTGACTGACTTCATAACATAGTACTAATTCAGCATGCAGGTTTTCATGTTTCAGACTGTTGGCACAAAGTGACTTGGACATCATAAAGCTGTACTACCTCTGGTGGATGTTTTGTTCTTTCTGAGTGCTGTTACTAAGCAAGTGGTATAGTAACAGTAAACTAGTTCTACACAGGACTTTGTTCTTTCAGACCTTTCAGGCTTATTGAAACAATCTACTGAAAAACTCATTTTACTGAATTTTACTGATTTACATTCAGAAAAAACTGTAGAAAGGTGTAAATAATCACTGCTGATGTGGTTTAGGATCTTATACTAGGATGTAGGCCCCATCTCTAGACGTCTGTGTTTGTGTGCTGCCACCAGTGATTCACTCTCTGTAGTGTTTCCTCTCTTCTCAGTCGTTCTGTGACTACTGTGACTATAGATTTATGCAGGAGGAGGTGGGGTTTGCCCATTTAAAAAAAATATGAAATGTAATTCAAAGAAATGCATTTTCAATGATTTTTTTCAGTGATGTTTGAATTCACTGAAAATGGTATTCAAGCAAAAGACACACACACAGGTATATACCTATCTGTCTATGTATATCTATATCGATCTATCTATCTACATATATATATATATATATATATATATATATATATGTGTATATATACACACACACACACACACACACACACACACACACACACACACACACACACACACATAAGCTTATGACACTTAAAGACTGCCCTTTCCATTGAGAATCAGTCTATTGAAACAAACGACTCAAGCCCTAATCCACTGAGCACAATAAAAACAATGTACAAAAACAACGTTTTTGCTGGGAGCCAGGCCAGTCTATACCTCCCACTCTTCTACATCTCTATAATTCTGTGATCCCACAATAATTAAACCAATGCAAAATAACACATTTACATAATCAATATCTTGGAATATTCAAAATTACTGAACAATTGAAACCATACGTCTCATCTTCCAAGCTTTGACCATCATTGCACTGAGCCTAAAATATCATAGCAGATAGTCAGAAAGAGGAACCCTTTCAAATTTTTCAAAATATAAGTGTTTCCTATACTAACACCATATAGGAAGTGAGACAGCATCCTTGCATTGGCTTAGTTTAGTTATTTAATCAGGTATATCCTCATAACTAGGTCTAACTTTATGAGGAAATCAGTAAACCTAGAAGGAACAAGGCTAGCCCTGCGGGCCAAATCATAATGCTATGCCTAAATCATAGCTGATATGAGGAATGACTGAACCAAATGCTAAAACTGCCCCCTGTACCCCCACAACCTTTTATAACTCAACATCCTTGCAAACCGCCACATCTGTACATACCCTCACATCATTGCATATCCCTACATCTGTGCATACCCCCACATCCTTGTATACCCCTACAACCTTGTATACCCCCACATCCTTGTATCTCTAAATATACTAACTCTGAGATGGCACAGTAGTAGGAAAAATGAAATTTCCTTGTGTTTTGTTTGCTTTTGTTTCTCTAATTGTGCAGCTCTCACTTAGCAAATGACTATTTAATTGTGGTAGCCTAATAGGAAAGTATCAGACAAATAGTTTTCATAACAACTACAGAGGGCAGTGCAACAATGATTGCTAGTACATTACCTGTGCACTTTCCACTTATCTTGCTAATTATGCCTTGTGCCACTTTCTGTTTTATAACTATGATCAGGCAGGAGGAATCACCACGGCTGCTCTTTGCTTGATTCTTCCTCTAAAAACACTACCATCATTTAGGGTTTTATACTTCCTGACTTTTATAAGAGCAGAGAAATATCCAGTATTAGCTATCCCCATACTATGGGGAAAGATTACCTTACCCACTAAAGTAGTGGGACAAAATATGCTGGATTGCTATCATACAATTATACCCTTTTCTCCAAACTCTCATTTATTAACATCTCATGCATTTGCATCTACTTCTCTGGGGTGACTGTTAGGCACAGACCTTGAGTGATTAATTCTCAATAAACTGGGAGTTGTGTCTACTTCACTACACTCCTATACCCAATTCAACAGCCACCCACTGTACCATCCACTGACTCTGCTCTGATCACCACCCACAATCACACCCTCAAGATACACCTCTTAAATAAACAACTTCATAAAACCACATAGCTATCTTTACTTCATAGTCCTCAAAGTTAGTACAACAATATTAATGTAAGTATTAATGCCAATATAGAACTTCCTATACAAACACAACATACAGCCACTCAATAAAATGTTCATCCTGCCACAATTTACCCTGTTCTACCCCCTTAACCTCCCTCATCCCCTACAATCAGTACTAAAATCTTCATAAAACAATTACACAACAATCACTTCACTATGTATTACCCTTATTTCGATTCCATACCTTCCACATCAACAAACCACCACCATAACACCCCAGTAATCAGACCAAACCCACTTCTCAGTCCTCCATTCTTCAGATCACTCTTCTATGTAATTATAAAGACTGAGAAACATATTTTCTCCATAAAACACAAACTATTTCCTTCATACTATCCTCCATAATCATTATACTCCTTTTAAACAGTAGCATTTAAACTCAGGCCCAACAACTCCCTTTTCTCAAAAGCAAAACTACTCTTCCTATACTAGACTGCATCTTCCTCAGTGCTCATAGCATCACAAATAAGCAAGACCACACAAGTGCTTTTAATTCTCTGCACAAACCAGACATTCTAGCAGTCACAGAATCCTGGGTCAAACAAGACTCACCCAACTTCCAAAACTTTCTAACCTAAGTATGTCAATGATGCCAGAAAATCTAAACAGTCTAGTACAGGCTCTCTAATTATGTACAAAAATAACCTAAACGCAAAAGTCATTGCAAAAGGAAACCCCTCCTCAGACATCAGTCCTCCATGGCTTCTCCTAAAATTTCTAACTCACAAATGCAAACCACTGCTGATCACTACAGCTTGTCTGACACCTTCTTCTTCCCTAAATAAATTCAAATCACTCATCATTAACACCACCAATAACTGTCCCAAAAATAATAACACAATCATTCTAGGCAACTTCAACCTTAATCTTGGCCCTCTTTCATCTGATGTGGGTACTTTCCTAACAGACCTAGGTCTCCTTCATCTCATAAAAGAGCCAACAAGAACTAACCTCAGGTCTTCTAAACACTCCGCACTTGAGCTGATTACTAGAAACAGTCCAAACTCCATCTTCAACATAAACATTCTGTCATCATCACTAAGCAACCACTGCCCAATCAGCTTTATAATTATCAATCACCCTATAAAAATGCTACCAACTTTGAAAGCCTTCAGAAACCAGTCTACACTCATATTGACAAAGTCAAAAACTTTCTCACAGCCCCCATGTAACCATATATTCTCCCTACATGACCATAGGTCTAAACAACTTTTTGCTTAAGACAAAGACACATTCTTCATACATAAGCTCACTAAAATTGAATGCTAAACACCAAACTCAAACATCTTCTCACTCTAAGGGAGGAAACATGGCAAAAATGAAAACAACCCCAACAACTGACAACTGCGTATTCTTTATAGCCTTATGTAACCTAATGAAGAAATCAATCAGAAGTCACAAAAGAAATTTCCAAACAAAGAAAAAAAATTACCCTCTTATGTCACCCAAACACTTTTGGAAACAAGTTAGCATTCTTACAGGAAAAAACACTCTTCATGACACCATCTCTATAAACACCATTCATCTTCCATCAATAACTGCCACACAGCCTACAGATTATGCATATCCCACAACATCACCATTCATCCCCCTTTTCTACTTCAGATGCGTATGTCCCAAAGAAGTTTACATTCTACTTGAAAATATTCCAACTGACACCCCTCCTGTATCTGAAACATCAATCTCTGGTTCATATATCACTGCAGAGATTGCTTATGTCTTTCATTCACTCATATGTATAATCTATGTCCCACTCAAAATATCATGTCAAATATATGGAACACTTCTCTAATTAAACCCCTCACAAAGTAAACCAACCAAAGATGCCTTTCACTTCCATCCAATATCCATCCTTCCAGTACTGGGTAAACTTCTGGAAAAGATAGTCTTACCTCACTACACCTCACTCTCTCTCTCTCTCTCTCTATATATATATATATATATATATATATATATATATATTTATATACAGATATAGATATAGATATATGAACTCGTATCACTTCACTGAAAGACCATTTCACTGAGACCAAATCACCTAAAGTTCATTTCACTGAAAGTTCATTTCACCTAAAACTCATTTCACTGACAAGTAGTACTCTAAGGCAAGTCAAAGGTATATGTTGTTTTCCCCACTGTAGTGCAATCCTGGTGTTAGCATATATAGTTAGGGGGGTTTTGTTTTACATTATTTGGTAAAACCGAACTAGGTGGGGGGCTACGCTTTTTTCCTGGTAAGCAAGTTCACAGAGTAAAGATGGGGAGGGAGATAATGAAAAAGACATGCTTGCAAGTTAAAGGGTTGTGACCCAAATGAGAAATGTTACCCCACTGCTGACTAGCACATTCAGGCAGTCTGTGAAGAATGCAATGAGTCGTGCAATAAACAAGGATCCAATGTTTCTCTACAAACATGCAGAAGCAGGGAATCCTGTCACTGCTGTTCTGAACAGAAGGAATGTAGAGGGTTTGTTGGATTTATCTTCCTTATAATGCTGGTTGTACCCATACTAAAGAACAATAAGTTGTCATAAAAGTTTACAATTTTCACTCTTCTTTGGACACTGAATTTTCTGAAATGTGTTATTATCTGGTGTTCATTCGGGATGTTTGGAAGACTTAAAGAAACTCCACATCCTGGATTTATTGTTGCCATTTTTATTGCTATTAGTATATATGTACAGATAACTGTGGTGGTGGTGCTGCGGTAGCATTGTCGCCTCACAGTAAGACGTTGTCCTGTTTGATTTTCAGCTAGAGCGTCTTCTGTGTGGAGACATGCGTGAATGAGCGTACCTTCGTTGAAGGTTGTGCATCAAGGCCAGCAACTCGGCACGTAAAAATCTACTGCCAATCATTAGCGGACCGGAGTTCCGCTGTGGTGACCCCTAACCAAGAAAAGCCGAAAGACACAACAAAAAAAAAGTATATATGTATATATAAAGACACAACAAAGAAAAGTATATATGTATAGATGTGACATGCGTCTGGAGCATTTCTCCCCGGGCCTCCACTGAAAACAGGATCTGTGGAACCTAGTCGGACTTTCCCGGTCAACAAATGTTAAATAAATAAAATAAATGTTATGAATTTGTGATTTAATGGTTAAAAATTCTTCTTGAAATGTTTTTATTTGTTTTATAATCAGGACAAATACTATTTTATTTTTGTTTTTTGTCTGAAAAGCAAGTCAGATATTATTCGTACTCCCATCAAACATGTCAGCTTGCATACTTTAACCAAGTAAAATGTGTTTTACAATGAATTATATGCAAAATATCTCTTTGCTACAGAAGAAACTTACAGATTAAATACATATCTCTAATAACATGCCCTCTCCCGTCTTTCTATGCTGTGTTTTATCTATAAATCCTCTGTGCAATACTGTCCAGCCACTGAATTTCTAAATGAGCTTTCAGCTTTGTAATCCAATATTGTCCGATACTGCTACACTATCAGTCTCTATAACTTTATTTGTACTGAATGGGATTTCAACTTTGTTATCCAACACTGTTAAATAATGCTATACTACCAATGTACATAATTTTATTTTTTTAATTGTTTTTTTTTTTTATTGTGCTAAAGAGCTTTTCTCTCCAAGCTTCCGCTGAAAATGGACTCTGCATGGCCCAGTGAACTTTCCCAGTTAACAAACTGCAAATAAATAAATTAATAGATAAATATCATTAACCCTTTTGGTTGAGGGCAATAATGCATGGAAGCAACAGAGAGCAAAATTAAAGCAGTACTAGAAAGCAGAGTATTATGGGAATGTAATGTGATTACAGTCTGAATACTGCATGTTATAAAACTAATAAGAGTTTGAACAGGATAAAATAAACAATGTGCCACAAATGTAATTATAACTACATTTCAGGAAATTAGAAAGCAACAGTCAGTCAGTATCATGTTAAGGCTTCAGAAAAGACTTCCAGTAGGCCGAGTTTTATGCACATAATGTGGCCTTAATGTACAAGTAATAACATCTGTATTCCTAAGCCACTTGTATATAATCAATTTAAGAAGTTAAATGTAGTCAAGAAGCATTATTTACAATAAGCCAGCAATTCAGTAGGAAAGAGTGCATTCTTTGTGGTTAAAGGAGCTGAAACATAAGTTTTTAAATGGGAGACAAACATGCAAATAAGGCTAGAACACAAGTAAAGCCTACTAGCAGTGGATACATACTAAGCAACTTTCACATAAAGTTAATACTGTTGAAAAGAGTTAATCATAGCAGTTCTAAAATTCATTAAAATTCATGCCATCGGTGTGCTGTGTATTTTCCCAACACACAAAGATTGCATTAATAAAATATTCATTCATTCATTCTCCACTCATTTGCTTACTTCAAAAGATGGTAGTGGGGGGAGTTCTAGTCTATTCCAGAGCTTAGATGGTGCACGCTACTGAAACTCATCCTAAATGGAAGTAATAATCCATTGCAAGATCCAGACTTCGAAATTCACTCTCACACAGTGTGCACACCAATGGCAATTTAGAGAATCACCAATTCACCTAAAGCATGTCTTTCAGATGTGGGAGGAAACTGTGGCACCTAGTGAACAAAGTCACATGGAGACAGAATGGACATGTAGACGCTAAGCAGCCATGTTCTGTCAAGCAGCAATGCTGTTGCACAACTGTTCTAGTCTAATAATAACACCTTAACGTGTTAATAAATACAAGAGTAGAGCTTTTAGCATACAATAGCTGCTGCTCACTCAGTCAAACTGACTGTTCACAGCTGGCTGTATATTACTAGTGCATATCTTACATGCATCCCCTGTTAAAGTCTAACCAGGGGAAAGAATAAAAAGCATAAATGTGAGCAGTAAGGAAATCCTTATTGTACAATTATAATGACTTTCTCAAACACACACATAACTGGATAAGAATTATTGTGTATTCTCCAGCATCATTCATCCTCAGGAAATATTGCCCTTAAAAAGAATACTGCTTTGGTTTAAAGTGTAATAAATAAACCCAATATGAACAGGAGAGGAAGACAGCAGAACAAGTGCAGGATGTGTGCAGTAGGGCTAACTTTGTATGCGATGTCAGAGTGTTGTGAAACTTCAGAGGAAATAAATAAATAAAAAGTATATGTTTGCAGCTACATAGGAGAAGCACAAGCATAAAGATGTTTAAGGGGATGTGTAAAAAGGTCAAAGAGCATAGCAAATAGAAAGGTAATATCAGAAATATTGCTTCTATATGAAAGACAGAGAGAATGTGCTGAAGATGGAAGGAACAGTTTTGCAATATAGTACTGCATAGAATGGTCTAAAAGATCCTTCTCAGGCATGACCCGAGCCAATGCATAGATACACAATTATATAAAGAAACTGAAGCAGAGTCTAAAAATGATCCATTTTTTTCATTGTTGCTCTACCCTGGGTAACAAAGAATAAATAAACAAACAAACAAATAATCAATTACATAAATAAAACAACTCTATTTGTTAGTCACTTGCAAAGCAGAATCCAGTCTGGAATTCCATAACAAGGCATAATCATTATTTGAGCAAAACTGCATACCAAAGAGCATAAAGAGTATCTTGACTTGTACAGGACTGTCCAAAACCCATAGTCTTAATGCAATTAATCTCTAGTTCTGCCATCTGCAATACCCTCTGTAACTGACTTAATGGCACACAATATCCAGACAGCATCTTTTATCACCTGAATTCAGCAGCGGCCTTAGGTCAACTGGTGCCCTAGGCAAAAGGGCTCCACAGCGCCCCACCACCACACTACCTGGTGCTCCCATCCTGGTCTAACTATATCAAATAAATACTAGAAAAGTGCCCCTGCTAGACCGGTGCCCTAGGCGGCCACCTAGTTGGCCTATGCCTAAGGCCGGCTATGCCTGAATTACATCTACAGGAGAAAGGAAATGAGCTCAGGACTAAGACGCATACTGCCATGAGCTACAGGAGAAAGGATAACATGCATAACTAATGAAACCAAATGGTCAAAAAAGAGGTCTGCTTTATTCTGCATAGCATACATCCAGGTGTTATGAAATGCATAACCAGTAGCCAAAGGAATTATCAACAATTCTCTAATATCTCAGTCTGTCATGCTATAAGTTTGTAATAATAATAAAAAAGAAAGATACCTAGAAAGTCTAAGTTGCAACATACTGCTATAATAATCATTAGAAATTAAGGTAATGGGTTTGCAGTTATTAATTTTTATTACCCATTTCCATAGCAAACAAATAACAGTTTTAATAACATTTCCAGAAACAATCACCCACAAAATGCTATTTTTAAGCAGCTGGTACAAAACGAAGGACTGAAAACTTTATATAGTAATTGTAATCCACGCCATCATAACTTGAAGCAGAGGTTTACTAACAGTAGCTTAAGTCAAATTCTATTGTAATTTCTGTATAAAAATCTTTTCAGAACAACTGAGACAAGATACGTGTCTTCTACAAACATTAAACTGATGGGTCCCTATCTACACCATATTGCCAACATAAGTAGCCCATCACAATATTCAGTAGATCCAGAAAAGCTGTCATTTCAAAGTCCCCAGCATCCCACAGAAACAAAAATGATATTTTTGGTATAAATATTATGACTAAAACAAAATATTCATTTAATCTTTAATACTATGCACAAAAACTTTTGCCTGCAGAAAAGATGAGGAATTTTAACCAAATTAAGCACTTTCAACCTATTTTTAACATAGCATCTAGAAATAAAATCACCAATGTGGACATAATTTATAGAATACTAGTGATAAACATGAATGGATTTTTGCACAGAATACCACCATGAGAAGTACAAATGATTAAATCTGAACTTCCCATCACACCACTGCTGGCTCCAAGTAGAATAACGTCCTTGTAAATCAGGATGTGCACCCCATAAATAGGTAACCTCATTTAAACAAGCAGCAGATGTAGACAAAGAACCACTGAAGTAGTAAATGGAAAAAATTACAAAGGTCATCAGCAATGTCAGCAAATATATCCAGAACATCAGAAAATGAAGCAGGCTGAGTAATGCTTCAAATTAACAACAAAGAAGCAGGAAAATTAGAATAATCAATTTCTGGCCACATCCCCAATGAAAAGTAAAGGGATGATCCTCTCTAAAAAAAAAAAAAACTTACATATTGAATAGTCAGCCAACATCTGAATCCACAGGAAGTTTCATTTTAACTGTACAAAGTGACATAATAACATGGCAAATCCAAAAAACTGGCATTGGTACAAATAAAAAAAGTTGTAATTTTCCCAAAATAAGTACATGATAGATAGCAGATATGGGGGCATAAAAATATAAGTCTATAGGTGGTAGAGTATTTACAGACATCCAGAACAACACAATGACCTGGTACTACAACAATATTGGCAAGTAGAAGAATATCTATAGATAATACTGTAAACAAAATACCTGAATATAAATTGGCTTTAGACAAAATTACTTGCCATCCCATAAAAATCACAATTCATTGACTGGTTTTTGAGACAACAACTGAGTATCTTGCCAACCAACAATATTAAAGTCAACAAAAGAAACCAAAGCAGCCAAAAGTATATTATTCAACCTGCTTCTGCTACTGCTAATATCCAAAGAACAAACTGGTATGCTAACTATTGCCTAGCTGTTTCACCTTTTTCAAACTTCTGAGTTATATCTTTTGTAGGGAACAGAAGAACCCAAGACGACAAGATAAAATTCCTCAGTGTGCCTCTGATACTATTAAACAACCAAGAAACAAACTAATATAGTAATAATTTTTCAAATTGTTTCATTTTTTTCAAACATCTCTGTTTTTCTTTTTCTGTGAAATTAGTTGTTTGCTGTATTCAAATTTACAGTATGTGGTTCCTTCCCCCTCCATTTGCTTACTTTGTGACTCTGAGTAAATTATTTAATCTAGATTTCTCCCAGGTTCTCCCTAAAAAAGGGGTATCTGTGTCCAGTGGGCTTATCCAGTTTGAAAACTAATTAAAAAAAAGTAAAAACCCAAGTAGTCAAAAGGAAATGCCTCAATGAGCTACTGATACTTTTAAAATTCAAGCAAAATCCTCATGTGTTACCAAGCCTAGTTCTTTCACATTTTCAGACCCTTGAATTTATCTATGAGCGGGAACAAAAAATCCAAGAAAACAAAAGGAAATGCCTCAACCTGCTTCTGATATTATTTACATTCAATGAACAAATTGATATGTTAATCATTGCCTTGTTGTTTCACTTTTTCAAATCATTGAATTTATCTTTTATAGTGAAATGAGTTGCTTCACGTTCTCAAGTTTAGAGAATGTGATTCCTTCCTCTTCCATTTCCCTACTTTATGACTCTGAGCAAGTCATTTAACCAAACAGTACTTATGGTCCTCTCCAAAAAGGGGCATTTGTGTACGGTAAGCTTATCCAGTTCTGAATTGGTTAAAAAAAACAGTAGGAAAGCGAGTAGCAGAAAGGAAATGCATCGACCCACTTCTGATAATGTAACATTCAAGCCACACACTGATCATTGCTAAATTATGAAACATTTTCTAACCCCTGAGTTTATTTTTACAGTGGCTAATACTTGCTTTTTTTAATTGGGGAAGGAACTGTAACACATACCTCTCAACATCTAAGAGTAAAAAATCTGGACAAAGCCAACAATAGTGGAGGGACAAAGGCCCAAACTCAGGGATAAATTTAAAATATTGGTATTATAAACTTACAAAGCAGATAGAACAGTAGGTTATACATTACCATGCATTTTCTGAAGGATATGAAGTCTAAAACACAAATGTCTGTCATTATTTAGTGATATAAATCCTCAATGATTTACCAGAAGACTACTTGTTTTATGAGAAAAGACCAAAGATATAAGACGAAGTTCTGGACATACTGTGAGAATCTGGCAAGTTGAGAGGTATACCATAACACTCACAGCATTATACAAAGGCTCAAATTTGTTAATAGGTTTAGTCTGGTCTTGTTGGTAATCAAACCAAAACAGTTTAGTACTGCCACAAGTTTTACACATATCCTTGCTGTTAAACTTGTATCTACCACAAACTTCAACAATGATGGCTAGAATGGCTAGCAGCCGCACAATAAATAAATAAAATACAAATAATAACCCATAGGGTGGAATCCATAATGCAATGGAGCAGTCAAAAACATTAATTACAGTCTTCAAGTGAATAACTTGATGGTTATTGTCTGCAATTCTGCCCAAACCTGTAAGCCCATCCATCCATATACCTGTGCCTTCCAAAAATCATTTAAATATCATGAGCTGCATAATAGCAAGGCTGTAAAAAAATCCATGTATATTAATCTCATCCAAAACAGCAGCTGAGAACTGTGAATTCATGTATTTTCATTTTTAAATGAAAATGCAACAATGTAATAATGTAGCCAGGGTTGCAAAGTCCTTTTAGCAGAGAATGCAGCCATCAAATAATCAGCAACTGAGACAGACAGATATACAGTAAATATTCAGATCCTAATCAATTAATTGACTTAATATCCACAACAGAAATGCCTGCAGAGTTCATAACAGTGACCTACACAAGGTGTCTATTACTAGTCTTACACTCCTTAATTAACAGTCTTGCTACAGCTTTGTGCTACTGATGCTGTACAATCTGTGCATTTCTGTCTTCTACAACTGAAGCCACTGTGTCATAGGAAAGGGAAAGCTTAACTGGAATGGGTTAGTCATTAAGATGCACAGTTACACTCCTCACAACCTCTTCCCTTACTCCACCACCATTAGGAGGGTCCTGGGAATGCAGAAAAGGCTTAGTCTGAGAAGAAGAATGAACTTCTTCACCAACATTTTTCAAAATATCACTCCAGTTCAGAGAAAATAGACTGGTAGCATCTTCATGCATCAGGTTCTCTACTGTCAGGCAAACCACCTTCACTTGGTGTAATTAGTTGCACTAGAACAACAACAGTATCAAAAACAGCAGATTCAAAGCACAAAGAAACATCTTTCTAGGGACTCGGACACCTGACTGAAAACTCCTCTAGGGATCTTAACAGGAAGAACTGCTACGGAGACATCTGCTAGTGAGAGCAAGTTCCCTAGTACATTTGACAGGTTTCCCCAGTTAGTATGAATAATACCTTGGGTCTTGAAACTAACCCAGTCAGCAAAAATGCATATATACATACAATGATGCATACATAAATATTTACATAAAAAAAAAATAGTTTTATAATCTCCAATGAATATCCTACTTCCCTCTTTATCTCTGCCCTGCAGAAAAGTTGTTGATACATTTGCTGACTGTGTCAATAAGTTTTCCTGGTAAGGGAGAGGGGACATTTTAAAATATAAATCTAATGTTTAAGGAAGTATCATCATCTTAATTGATATCAATTTTAGAAAAAAAAAAAACACAAAATGTTGTCAAATCTATTCAATAACATCTGAAACTATTCTGACTTTAAGGATTGAGCACTAATAACAAGAAATCTTTCATTTGGAGTGGCCCATCTGTACACTCCTGGCAGGAGTAGTGATATGGACTAATCCAATTTGATGTTACTGTTACAGGACTCAGTTTTGAGTTTTAGTATTCATTAATTGGTTGGAGTTCCTTTGTTCTTGTTGAAGTAAAAGCCCCGCTTTTACGTGGATTTGCACATTGCACAATATTGTGCTCTTCCATGGAGTAGTGGGAATCGTTGGCGGTTATAGACGCAAATTTTCCCTTAGTACTCTGCAAGAACTCCATCAGTGGTTCTTGCAATTGTGTTTCACGGTCAGGTGTTCCACACCGAGAGGTCATTGAGGTACCTGAGGTACCGTCACTAGTTCTAACCACCAAATCCTAATCTTTGCTTACTTCTCCTACCCTCTACTTCACGTTCCTACTAAATCACCTAGATCTGACCCATCGAATCACTAGCATCGTGGACAGACAATTTCCTTCAGTTTTCCCAGCCAACCTGGTAGACACGGGTATCCTGAGGCAATGCAGCAATCGTCTCATGTCCACTGACAACCATCTCCTGCTAGCACATAGAAACATAATTTGTGAGAGATGCACCTATACTAAAAACCTAGAAGCCAGGCTCTCCTCTGTACCAGTCAGTATCTCTGATATTAAGTAGGGTGTCAGCACATGTATCACACCTCCTACACCTATCATACCTAAAACACATAAACTCACATATGCAGATGTCCTCTCTCAAAGCCTACCAAAACATCACAGATGGGTGCACACCTTACATAACACATCCACTGCAAATCAATGTAAACGTAACAGTGCACACACCAGTGTCTCACCCAACAAGCCCCTAAGGCAAAATGCAAAACCTAACATCTTAGTCATAGGAGACTCTATTGTGAGACACACAGATGCCCCTCTTACCAGGTTGGATAAGAAAAAAGTCACAGTCCATTGTCTGTCAGGTACCAAGATCTGCCATATCACATACATACTCAAGTCACTCAACAACAAGTACTTGCTATAGTCCATGCTGGCATGAATGATTTGAGCCATACCTCACTGGACAATATGAAGAGATACATAACTGAACTCTTGGAATATGTGTTCCAGGTAGGTATGTCCGTAGCACTGAGCAGCAGTTCATCTTCACCTAGAATGATGCCGCAATACAAAGAAAAAATGATTGACTTCAACAATTGGCTAAGTTTCTGCTGTCATTCTAGAGGGATCCAATACCTGTCAGCCTGGGATGACATGATAGACAGACCTTGATGCTTTGTCAGAGATGGCCTTCATGTGTCACCCCTGGTCTTTCGGTTACTGGCTAGGGTTCTTACCACACCAATAGTGCCTTTTTAGGCAATGTCACAGCAACAAAATTTCCAACATAAAATTACCATTCAAAAACAAACTCAAGGTTATGCTGCTAAACGCTAAGAGTCTAAATCTGAATCTGCACGCATTGGAAACCATTCTCACCCTGCTGACATCTATGCAGTCACAGAGACCTGGTTTAAGGCAGCGGACAGCACCCTTGCCATACTGTGTTATAATTCCTTCCACACATTCAGACCTCAAACCAAAGCTGAGAAAACAAAAGGTGGAGATGTATCTATTCTCATCAAAGATAAGCACCTCTCTAGACTGGTTAAACAGGATGGTTTTCTCAAACTGCTCCAGGTGCAATTGACTGTTGGCAAAATGATCCTCCAAGTCATTGCCAGCTGTAGGACCCCCTCCATTAAACATGACACCCATGCAACCTACCTGGACCTACTTGAATCCCTCAAAATACAACCCAATACCCTGGTCTTAGGAAACTTCAATTACCCAGCCATTGACTGAGCAAACTACACATGTACCAATGCACTTACCAAGAGGTTCCTGGACTTCATCAACTCCAACACCCAAAACAATTGGTTGATGTCCCCACAAGGAGGTCAAACATACTAGATTAGGTATTTACTAACATGGGGTATAACTGCTGCACTCCAATTGTGTGTCCCTCTCTGGTGAGGTCCAACCATGAGTCAGTACATTCAGAGGTCACAATAAAGCCTGATCCCCCTCAAGCCAATACCAGACAAAAAAAATTTCTAAGACCAATTTTGACCTTTTGCGTGAAGGATTAATTAATCTCATAGCCCCTCTTCCCACTGAGGGAAAGGACACCTATGCTGGGATATATACAAAAGCCTTATATGAGCATCTTACTAAGTGTATTAATTCAGTACCAGATAGGACCAAAGCACGTTCCTCTAGGAAGAACAAACTGGCCTGCTGGACATCAGCCATAAATAGGCTTTATAACAGGAGGAAGAAATTACTTTCTAAGGGTAAGAAGGAATGGCCCCAAAACTGGAAGCACTCCATCCTCAAACAAAATAAGCAAATAAGGCAGCTTGTAAAGTCCTCTAAAGCCAATTATGAATCCAAACTAGCTTCCCAAACAAAGAATTATCATAAGGCATTCTTCAACTACATCGGCAACCTCAAGGGAAAAGCTCAGATTTGTGGTGAACTTGTAGTTTTTGGTACCACCTACACTGAACCCGAGGCTATAACAAACCGGTTGGCTGATAGGTTCAGTGATGGGTTTACTGCCTTATCTCTGCCTAACATTCCCCAAAGCATCCATACCATCTGTCCCCCACCTAGTATCTCCAAGGATCAGGTCTTAAATGCCCTATCAAAGGCTAAAAATACAGCTTTCATGGGACCTGATTGCATCTCTGGCTGCATCCTAAATGGATTGAAGTAGGAGTTAACAACATCACTGAGGACTCTCTTCAACTACAGTCTAAGCACAGGATACATCCCCACTGAATGGAGAACAGCTACCATCATCCCTTTACATAAGGGGGGAGGTGCATTCACTTACCCAAGGAACTACAGGCCCATTAGCCTGACCAGCCTCATCTGTAAGGCCATGGAACGAATCATCATGGACCTTATAAATAAAGACATAGGTAATCTTCAAATGCTTGACCCCACCCAATCTGGATTTGTCAAAGAGTGATTTTGCATGCTGAACTTGGTTGATTTCTTTGAGACAGTTACCAAGGCATTTAACAAGGGTAAAACTGTACATAGAGCCTACCTAGACCTTGCCAAGACTTTTGACACAATCCCACACTCAGGCATCATTGAAATGTTCAGCCAGCTGAATATCAGCCCATATATTGTCAGGTGGGTTGCAAACTTGCTCACTGATAAAACTCGTACATTCAAAATAGGTGAGTCCAGCTCCTCCAGCAGACCAGTAAGCAGTGGTGTTCCACTGGGTTCAGTTCTGCGGCCCCTACTTTTTGGTATCTGCTTCTCCAAAGTCCAAGCTAAAACAAACGGACTGTGGCTACCCAAGTTTGCCAATGATTGCAAACTGGGATTGAGCATTCTGCCCCATGACGATGTCAGAATCCTACAAGAGGGACTTAAAATGACTAATGATTGGTGCCAAAGTCATGGACTTAAGCTCAATACAAAGAAATGCATCATCATCCCTTTTGGTAAGAGTGATGTCCCTGCAGATTATCACATCAATAACAACACCCTGAACACAGAATCTGTAGTGAAGGATATGGGCACGCAGGTTGACAGCAGCCTGACTTTTGACTACCGTGTCTCCACAGTAGTAGAAAGGGTATTCTATATTGCCCACCTCATATATAAGAGTATTGCCTCCGGAAAAGGAGAGGTCATAGTTGCCCTGTACTCTTCTCTCATCAAACCATTAATAGATTATAATGCTCCATTTGGTATGTACCTCTCTAGACACCTGCAGCAACTGGAGACACCACATATGTTTCTCACAAAAAGGTCCAGGGTCTTCAGCACATGTCTTATGTGGACAGAGTGAAACCTCTATCATTTTTCCATTTTGTGCATACTGATCAGAGGTGACGTGTGCCTTGCTTATAAAGCAATCTCTGACCCTGCCTTACTGGAAATGCTGCATACCCGCAAGTCTAATGGCAGTTGTGTCACTCGTGCTAAGGACATTAACCTATGTGACATAAACAGAACTTGTTGGAGGGACAGATTTGTATCACAGAGGCTGCCTTTTCTCTGGAGCAAGCTTCCTATTCATGTCAAACTAAGCCCCTCATTGACCCTATTTGTGTAATCTGGATAATTGGATGGATAACCATAAATTCACCCCAGGAGTACCACCTACATCCCTACTAAAAAGGGAAAATAGGTGCTGAGATCAGAATCTGCTCTTAGCAGACACTTTTGGTATCGGGTATTAAATTGGCTAGGCTTGTAAGGGCCCTAGAGCCATTAATGTAATACACTCCTATAATCCTATGATCCTATGATATTTTTTGCAGGCAGACTTTATCTTTAAATAGCTCTGTCCTCCCCGTCTTTCAATTAACATACCAGCTGAATGGGAATAAGCCTTGTTTTGTACTGGAAGGAGCATAATTTACTTGCATAAAGTACACTTTGGCGAGATTAATTTTATGTCCCATAATTTGTCTGATTTTATTCAGTGTCCATAATACTGGAAAAGATTATACATGGTAACCAATGTGTAGCACGAAGACATCTACAAAAGGGACTATTTCTATACCCTCCTATTTTATAAAATTTTCAAGTATGAGATAAGCCTAAGGAAGATATTAGAGAACACTGATATTGCCCCTACTTCACTAAAATTTCCCTGAAAATGTATTCAGTTTTAAGGGTTTTTCTCTGCAATATTTTGTTTTTGGTTACAAGCAAGAAGAAGTTAAGCAGCTGCAATAAGGCAAGGTAGAATGGAAGAAACAGCTGACAGGGACCGAATCTTTGCTGTTTCTTAACAGCCACAGTGAAGATGACTAGTGGTAAGAATAAAAAGAAAAATGATGGTAGTGTGAACAGGTATGACATTATGGATAGCATTATTTTGCCATTTGGATTTGACATTAAAAATATTAGAGCATTAATGCATTTGGGAGATGAAAACTTTTGAGAAGTGACATTTGAAAGCTTTAACTTGCTGTAAAAATTATGACTGAGACTAAAAAAAAAGGAATACAGTAGCACCATGGAGTGAATATTAATTTCAGAGCTTAGGACTGAACTGAAAAATGTGCACTTTTAGACTTCGGATAAGGATGAGTATGAGTTAAAACTATTTTTTTTTCTTTCACTGTGCAATAAAGTATACAAAGTTAAAAATACATGATGAAAAAAATGTATGGGTGGGGGGTTGGGAAGTGTGGGTAGCAATGGAAGTCAAGGCTGGGAATATTCAACATATTTCAAACACCTTAATTGTAAAATGTAAGAAAGGATATGTTAGGTGCTACAGCCTACCTAAAGAATGCTATTCCTGTAGGGATGAAAATCATTTAGTACAAGATTGTAACAAATGAAGATGTCGCCAATGTTGAGAGATGGCACATAATGTAAAAAGATCTAAGCCTGTTTGTAGACAATGTAAAGAATTTGGACACTTCTAGTTTTACTGTCCCATATTAGAAAAATAAAGAGTAGATGAATAGGAAAACTCAGAAGAAAGATAAGCAGTAGAACATATTACTACAGAAGGGTTCCTATCATGAAATCGAACGTGAAGAACACCGAATACCGGAAGGCCGAACTTGGTAGTTCGAAAGGTGAGAATGTCGAAACTGCGGAAACCCAAATTCTTTCCCAGGGAAAAAATGTGGTTGGCCATTTCTGTGGCTTCGGCATTTTCGGACTGGGTCAAGGTATGTGTATGAATGGGTAGTGACAGACTTTAGGATTAGGGCACAGGTCAGGTAAGTGTGTGATAGTGATGGACTTTAGGGTTAGGGCGCGGGTCAGGTAAGTGTGCAATAGTGACGGACTTTAGGGTTAGGGCACGGGTCACGTAAGTGTGCGGTAGTGACGGACTTTAGGGTTAGGGCACGGGTCAGTTTAGTGTGTGATAGTGACGGACTTTAGAGTTAGGGTGCGGGTCAGGTAAGTGTGTGATAGTGATGGACTTTAGGGTTAGGGAGCGGGTCAGGTAAGTGTGCGGTAGTGACGGACTTTAGGGTTAGGGCGCGGGTCAGGTAAGTGTGTGGTAGTGACAGACTTTAGGGTTAGGGCTGGGTTAAGGATAGTGCATAGATAGTGGTGTATGTTAGGTTTAGTGTAGGTTTTGAAGGTGTTTGGTGGGATTGTGTTATGTGTGTATTTCTCGGAAAGGCAAATCTTTTCCCTGGGAAAAAAATTTCTGTTTTGAAGTTTTGATGTTATCCAAATTCGATCTTCCAAGTTCGAACTTATGGTGTTCGATATTTTGGAAGTTCAATTTCATGATAAAGACCCCTACAGAAGATGCTGAAAGAGGAGACAGTATGAGGGAAGGGGATACTGAAGAAAAGTTAAACACTGAAGATGTAGTTAGAGAAGAAATGACAGTTCAAAGTGAGGCTATTAATATGCAAGAGGAGAACAGATTTACAATGTTAGAAAGTGACAAGAAGAAAAGGGAGAAATGCAACAGAGGAAGAACAAAAGCAAGTCAGTAAAACAAACCAGTTGCTTTGAGACTTAGAAGAAGGAAAAGGCAAATAAGATGTGGAAGTAAAACGCTTAAAAAAGGAAAAGGATGATAGTGGACTTTTAGCATTAAATGTGACTAGCATTAGGGACAATACAAAAGGTTTGGTAGTGGTGAGATGGTGTAAAAATTAAAACTCGATGTCTCTTTGTTGACTAGATACTAGATGTAATGAAGAAAAAAGCAAAAGAACACAGCTGGTATCAGGGTCAACTTATTTGGTCTGTAGGAAATGAGACGTAGAACAGGAATTATAAAAACGAAAAACTAAGAATTCTGACTGTAACAATAGTAGTACCAGGAACAGTAGTGATGTGTGATATAAGAATGAGACAAAAATGTATAAGATTAATAATGATTTATGCCTATACTATATCATGGAGAGAAAACTGTCATTTGAAGAAATTAAAAAATAAATGTAAGAAAATAGGTCAATAGTGATAGTAGGGGATTTTAACCGTAACCTGCAGGAAAAAATAATATAGGATATTAAGATAACTGATAAGATAGGGAGATATAAAATTAGGAAAGAATAGAGAATGGGCATAACAATAGGAATTTATCACTGAAATTGATTATGTAGTTTACTCTAAAGACATGAAAGAAATAACAGTGAACACAGCTGGCAGAGTATTCAGTTCATAGAGCAGTATGGGCTAGAATAGGGGAAGACAGTGAAAAATGAAAGGAGAGAGAAGGAATAAAGTGATTAACTGCAGAGTTTAAAAAGGAGGAAGAAATGTTAAGGGAGAGGAAGAAATGTTACGGAAAGAACTAGTTTGTTACATCTGTTTTAGAGGTTGCTGGAAACAGGAGATGTCCCCAAACTTTGAAAGAGGTGCTAGTAGTTCCAGTTCCCCAGAGATTTGTCTAGTATCAGTAATTTCTGACCTATTGATTTGACATATTTGCTGGAGAAATGGTTTCAGAGAATTATCTCTTAACACATTTTAGAGTCCTTGGGATTAAACACAGATATTTCCAAACATGGATTTTCTTTGGAAAGAATATGTTTCACAAATGTACTGTCATTTTGCCAACCTTAGTGGGAAATCTTAGATGAGGTGTTGCCAGTGGATGCTGTTTATATAGATAAAGCAAGGGCTTTTAATACTAAGTCTCCAGCATCAGTTTCTATGATGTCTAATGGTGATCTGAATCAGTTTGGCATAAAGTAAGTGAAGGACTGGTCATCAAACAGAAGTTGTAAAGTAAGAATTAATGATACTTTTTCAGTAATGAAAACAATATACTCTGGTGTTCCTGAAGGATCTATACCGGGATGAATTTTAAACCCATTTATGGCATATTTCCCTTCTTATAAAGGGTTATGGTTTCTCCCTTTTTATTTTATCAAAGTCTTTTGGGTTTCTAATACCATGATGGGAATGGACCCCATTCCTAAGTCAAAGTATGATTAAGTTCTTGAAATTAGTATTATTTCAGCCTTCGATGTTAGCCAGAAGTGCTCTTTGCAGCATCCACAATGAGCCCAGTATCAACTCCTTCTACAATTCAAATGGAGTTATATGTATTGGTAAGATATCCAAGTACAACTGTAAATTCTTTTTAATAAGACACACTGCTTCTGCTACTATTGGCACTGTCTGGGTATCCTTCTTCCACATTGCGCTCATTTCAGCTTGCAAATCCTAGTATTTTATGACTGTGTCTCTCTGTATGTTAGACACTGTAGTCACTGGATGTAGCAATTTCAATTATCAATACTACTTTTGTCTTCTTTTCATGGACTATTATATCTGGTTTTCTTGCATCTATTTTTTTTGAACTGTTGGTAATTGGTGATCCCTGTGATATAAATATCATTTTCTATAATGCTTTGTGACTCGAGTTTCCAATGTATCCAATGTTTTTCATCTCCTTCAATATTATAATGTTTGCACAATCCCCAGTGCAACAGTCTTGCCACATTATTATGCCTTTCAGTTAACAGTCCTTCTGCCATTAGTATATCACAACCAGCTACAAGATGTGCAACTGTTTCCAATTCTGTTTTACAAAACCTACATTTGTCTGTTCCTCCTACAGGTTCAAAGTATTTTGTAAGCCAATGTGTACATAGTCTACTATCTTGGGCCACCAATATTAACTTTTCATCCTTTGGTTTAAATTCACCTCTTAACTATTCCTGTGTTCGATCCTGATCAACATGAGGTTGTTCCAATAGTTTTCTATACTTGCAACTATATTTATGCATTTGCCATGTTTCTTGCCTTTTCATCTGATTCTTCACCTTATATTCTTTCTTTTGTTTTCTGTCAAATTCTGTTGCTGACTGATTTTTGTCTACTTTTTGTTTTATTTCCGTTCCCACTTGACACACATATGCTTCTGCTAAACTAAGCAGGGAAGTCATCTTAGACTTATTCTCCTCATGTTTTAAAACTTTCACTATGTCTGGGTCTTGTGAGGTCAGCAGACATGTATGCAGTCCTATGATTGTAGATCTATACATGTAGTCAATTTTGAGGAGGCACATTTCTCCTTCAGAATGGGGAATATATAGTCTTGGTATACACTAATTTTTATAAACAATTTGATAAGCATGGAGCATCCTTCTTGTTTTCATATCCAACCAATCTAACACCTTCTGCGGCCAGTAAAATACTTCAAAACTATAAGAAATGACAGGAAGAGCAAATTGGTTTATAGCTCAGACTCTGCTCTTAGATGTCAGCACCATTTTAAGCATTAATTTTAGTCTTCTAAAATATCCCTCACAGTTTCATTCACATTTGTTCATATTTTATTGTTTATCTTTCATCAATTCCCAAATATTTATACTCTTCCTCTTGCTCAAGGTCTTTTATATCACATTCCTGTTCCAGACTGATATTTTTCTTGGTGCTTTTGCACATTTATCAAGGCAAAATGACATTCTTATATCCTCTGAAAAAGTTTTACCCACTTGCAGTTGTGCTTTCAGTTCCTCATCTGATGAACTGTACAGTTTTAAATCATCCGCAAAAGAAGATGAGAATTCTCTACATTTTGTTTTCAAGGAGTCAAATTGTAGCCATGACTTAATCTGTTAAGTAGACAGCTTAATGGGTTAAGAGCAAGACAAAAGAGCAGTGGTGACAAAGACTAACCCTGAAATATCGCCCTTTGAATTTTTATTCCTGCAATAATAATTTGTCCTTTATCATGGCTTAACTGCAAAGTGGTTTGCCACAGTTTCAGGGCCCTTGTAATGTAATCAATCAGTGTAGGGGGCATCTTACACATTTTTAAGCACTCTTTTATCCATGAATATGGAATACTGTCAAATGCTTTTTTGTAGTCTATCCATTCCATACTTAGATTCTTCCACTTTTGCAGTTCTCCACTCTGACATTATTTAACAATAAATTATCCTTTGTTCCCTATGACTTTCTTTTGTTACCCTTTTGTTCTATTGCCATGATTGAGTTTTCTTCTAAATAACTATAAACTCTATTTGCATCAATTGCAATGCATAGTTTATACTTCATCAGAAGGCAAGTTATTGGTATATAGTTTTTAGGATATCTTGCAGGTTCTCTCAAAAGTAGGAGTATTGAGTTTCCTGTTGTTAACCAGGTTGGTGTCTGTTTGGGGTGCACATATAAATAGTTCTTATTCATGGCTAAAATCGGATGTTAATACTTTTAGCCAGACGTTGGGCACTGCATCTGGGTCTGGGGTTATCCAGTTAAGAGCGTTTCTTAAGTTTGTTTCAATCTCTCTTGCTGTTACTTCATCCCATTTTATATCCTGTACCTTTGAACTTCTTATACTTTCTTGTACTGCTTCTATCCATTTAGTATCTTTGTTATGTTCCACAGGATCTTCATAAATATTTCTCCAAAATGTATGTATTACTTCTTTTTTTGATGATGTTTCAATTCCTTTTACCTTGTTTCCCAGTTCTCTATAAAACCTTTTTAGGCCATCAATAAATTGCTTATTTTGTACTTTTACTTTATATTTATCTGCATATCTACGTTTTTTTCTGCCTGTGCTGCTATTTTTAGTTTATTATTTATGATAGTGCATGATAGATCAGGATCTGTTCTGATACTGCGCATTGCTTTTATCACAGCTATCTTTCTGAGTATTTTTGTCAATCTGTCCCCTATTCTGTACTCTTCTAACAGTGACATTTCTTATCTTAATTGCTTTATAGTTTTCTCTATTCAATACTTCCATGATGGCATTTGATTTCTCCCCTTCCTTTCCCTTACTGCTCTGTATTTTTGTGGTAAGACTATATGTTATTAATTTAGCTACGCAATAATACATCCAATTTACTTCTGTTGTATTGCACAAATATATATGAACAGTCTGAATTACTGTGTACATTTGTTTTATCAAATTTCTAACTTTTTGTTTTTTATTTACTTTCTATAGTCTATTTCTTTCATTGATCTTAATATGTCTGTCCAGCTCTATTAAATCAAGCAACTCTTCTTTATATCATTTTCTTCTAAACTGAGGGCACATTGTTTGTTCTCCATTTCCTGTGGACATTCTACAGAACATTCCAGAGCATCTTCCTCTACTACATTCTCCTGTGTCATCCGTTGGACTTTCATATGGGAGCTCACTGTCCTATCAGTCCACATTTTACTGCATCAGAGTTACCACAGTTTCCTGTTCCTTCCCTTGCTATACAACTCCAACTGAACTTTTGTACTGGTCTCCTATGAAAGGATCCAATGTATCTTCATATGGCAACTGATCAAAAGATCATGGAAAGTTACTAGGCTAAAGGCCCTAGAGCCCTTACAAGCCTAGCCAAGTTCTATTTGCATGATCAGCACCTATTGCACCTGTCCAGGAGTGACACAGGTGGAACCCCAAGGGTGAATTTACAGTTACCCATACAATTGTCCAGATTGCATTTGAAGATGGCCAATGAAGTGCTCTGTTTGACATGAAGTGGGAGTCTCCTTAAAATGTGTGCCAACTTCTGGGAGACAAATCTGTCCCTCAAGCAGGTTCTGTTAAAGTCACATACCAGGTTAAGGTCTTTAGGGTGAGTAACCCGTGTACCATTTCAATTACAGAGATGCAGCATTTCCAATAAAGCAGGGTCAGAGATTGCCTTGTATGCAATGCCGAGATTACCTCGGAGTAGTCTGTATGAAAATGAATAAAGTGACAGTGATTTCAGATTATCCACATAGGACAGATGCTAAAGGCCTAGAATTTTCCTTGTGAGGAAACGTTGTGGTCTCTCCAATTGCTGCAGGTGCTTGGAAAAGTGCATACCAAAAAGGGCACTGTACTCAATTATTGTCCTGATGAGGGAAGAGTACAGGGAGGTTATAACTTTTTATTCCTGGAGGCAATGTCCTTACTTATGTTATGAGCAATATAGAATGTCCTTTTTACCACTGTGGAGACTTGTTGGTCAAAGGTGAAGTTGCTGTCATCCTGTGTGCCCAGGTCTCTCACCATTGAGTGAGTACTTAAGGTGTTGCTATTGATGTGGTAGTTAGCAGGTACACTGCCCTTGCTGAAATGGATGACAACACATTTTCTTGCATTGAGTTTAAGGCTATGACTTTGGCATCAACCATCTGTTTGTGTAAGACCCTCTTGTAGGATCTTGACATCATTTGGAGATTCGATGACCGCTCCCAGTTAGCAGTCATCAGCAAACTTTGTCAGCCACAGACCTTTAGTTTTTACTTGTGCTTTGGAGAAATAGATTCTAAACAGTAGTGGTCCCAAGACTGATTCCAGTGTAACACCACTGGCTACAGATCTACGGTTGGAGGTAGATTCCCCTATTTTGACTATATGGGTTCTATCAGTGAGCCAGTTAGCAACCCATCTAATAATATAAGGGTTGATACCTAGTTGGGTGAGTTTGTCAATGAAGCCTGAGTGGGAAATAGTGTCAAATGCCTTGGCTAAGTCTAGGTAGGCTGTATGCACATATTTCCCTTCATCCAGGGCCTTAATGACTGTCTTGAAGAAGTCCACCAGGTTTAAAAGCCATGATCTCCTTTTCACAAATCCAAACTGAGTAGGGTCAAGTGTTTGGAGATGACCTATATCTTTGTTGATAAGGTCCATGATGATTCGCTCCATGGCCTTGCAAATAAGGCTAGTCAGGCTAATAAGTCTATAGTTCCCTGGGTCAGTTGAATCACCACCTTAGTGCAAGGGAATAACAGTGGCCATTTTCCATTCGGCAGGGACCAAGCTGGTGCTTAGACTGTGAATGAAAAGAGTACCCAATGGTGTTGCTAATTCTTGTTGGGGACCATGTAGGACACAGCCTGGGATGTTATCAGGTCCCTTAGATGCTGTGTTCCTGACTTTAGAGAGGTTGTTAATGACCTGCTCTTTAGAGATACAAGGTAAGAGACAGGTGGCAGTGATGTCATAAGGTACTTGTGGCAGGGACAGGAGAGTGAAGTTTTCACAGAACCTGTCAGGCAACAGGTTAGTAATGTCCACAGGCTCAGTATATATTGTATCATTAACTACTAGCTCAGCACAAATCTGGGCCTTTCCTTTTAGGTTACAGATGTAACTAAAGAATGCTTTATGGTTGTCTTCAGTTGAGGAAGCTAATTTGGATTCATAGTTTGCCTTGAAGAACTTCACAAGAAGTCTTATTTGCTTGTTTAAGCTGATGAGGGAGTGTTTCCAGTTTAGGTCTCACTCCCTCTTACTCTTAGATAGCAATTTCTTCCTCTTATTGTAAAGCCTGTTAATGGCAGTTGTCCACCAGGCAGGTTTGTCCTTCCTTGAGGAGCTTGTTTTGGTCCTGTCAGGTACAGCTGAGTCAATGCAGTTATACAGGTGTTTATATAAAGCACTGGTGTAGAACTAAGCATAGTGGCCAGTACCATCTGAGGGGGGAGGTGCAGAGAAGCTATTTATACCATCCTGTAAAAGGTTATAATCTATTTTGGAGAAGTTTTTTTTTGTTTAGTTTCTGCTTGGGAGGGTCAGGTGTGATAGTTACTTCAAATGACTGATTTGTCATCAGATGTCATCAGGGAAGACCTCACAGTGGGGGTGTTACAGTGGTCCCCCATATTGGTAAGCACCAGATCCAGGATGTTGGCACCTCCTTGTGGGGGTTTCAACCAGCTACTCCAGGGCATTGGAGTTAACAAAGTTGAGGATCCTTTGGGCAACTGAGTTTGAACATGAATAGTTTACCCAGTCAATGGATGGGTAGTTAAAGGCACCCATAACCATGGTGTTCAAATGTATCTTCATAGACTCAAGTAGATCCAAATAGGCAGAGTGGGTGTCCTGATTTATGGAGGGAGTCCTGTAGCTAGCAATGACTTGAATAGCTGACCTACCAACAGTTAATTCATTCACTCAAATGGAGCTCAGGAAGTTTGCACTGTAACTTCCAATGAGAAGAGCCTAGGCCTTTTGACAGAATAAAATTATTTCCTCACATTTCAAACAAATGTTCATATCTTTGGAGCTATAGTAGATAGGAAAGAAGTATAAATGGCAAACTCTACAGCGCAAACTATTTTTATAGTGGTAGTATTCTTTAGGTTCTAGGTCTTAATAAGTCACAGTAAACACTAACTATTACATCTGTAATATTTTGTAAACAACTTACAACATCGTCAGCAACCACTCAAGTTACACACATACTGTAAGCAGCATTTTATTCATCTAGGTGAGAGCTTTAATATGAGGCTAAGGAGTTCTATCTGTGTTACATGGTTGTTGAGATATTTAGAAAAATGGGAAAATAAATTAATATCATAAAAACAACAGTTGATATATATTTACCTGCACTAGACAGAGGTCAAATATTAATGCAGTTCAGTTTGCCATTGTGTAAACTTTAAGTTGAAATATTTTAAAACCTCGTACATAGCATGGTTTTGGAATTATTGATGTAAATATGAACAAGCAATATTTGACACCTAGAGGCATCAGTAGGAGTTAACTGCAGGTGCACCTGGAGGTGTCACTCAAATGTAATGAGTTAATTGCACCTGATGTATCTCCAGGCAATCATGCTGTTTGACCAATATGGAGGTGTATTTATCTATAATGAAAATTGATACACCACCTCCTTTAGTTTTCATGCCTTCAGTCTGTGGTCTGAACATGTGGAAGGAGGTGTAACCCGGTATGGCTGGGGCACTCTCCACAGCTTTGAACCAGGTCTCCATGACTGCACAAATATCTGCATTTTCCAATGTAAAACATTGGCATTGGACAGAATTTGCAAAATATATAACATTTTCTGTATTACATGTACCTGATGCCTTAAACACAAACATTTCTTGATTACTAGGGTGCATAAAAGATAGGTTAGTATTACTATCCTTACAATGAGTTCAGTTATAACAAGGGGTAGTACCCGATCTTCACTTAAAATTCTTTTCCACTTTCCCGTTATTTATCTTTATAACATAAATACTGCTTTAAATTCTTTTCTCTTTTATACACAAATCAGGGTCTTACCCCCACTGTCTCACTGACTTCCTGATTAGAAGTCAAAATGGTCCAATTCTTCCTAATAATTCACTGCACTATTTTAGTATGCCTATTACATTGCATAATATAACTACTCCTACCCTTATTCCTATTTTTAGCCAAAAGATCATTTGGTACATCACTACTTTATCCTGATAATTATGGTTTAGCTACATCGTTTCTCAATTGGCTTACTACATTTTTTGTCTTTTCAATAAGACTATTATTATAAACTCTGCTTCTAAAATCCAATGTCATACCTTCCATTTCCTTTACAAATGTCCCATCCTTTGTACTCAGCCTACTTGCTCTCATAAATTTACTTTTTACAAATCCTTTAACGATGTGTCTAGGGTGCATGCTCTCTGAACGCACATATTTTACAGTTTGCACATTCTTCCTATGTATCACAATGTTGAAACCAGTATCCTGTTTAGAGATCATAATATCTAAAAAATTCACACTAACACCTGATGATTTAACATCAAAGAATAGAAAATCAGTTGAAGAATGAAGGTAGTCAATAAAATTAGCTAACTCATTAGAATTACCTTTCTATAAAAGTAATATATCATCCACAGATCGTTTGAAGAATAACAAATTATCATTCCTAAATAACCTGCCTTGTTCAGGTATAATAAATCTTTCCTCCCACCTTACTAGTGCAAGATTAGTGTAGGTATTTGTGACTGGTGTGCCCATCGCTACACCCAGTCACTGATGATAATAATTACTATTAAATATAAATGCATTATTTTCTAAGACACACTCTAGCATAGAAAATAACAACACCACCTTAGATGTATAGTGGCGGCCATGTGCATTCATGGATTAATTATGTTAGGGTAGATTGTTTACCAGAGCTTAATAGTAGCAAGAGTATTAAACCAATTTTAAAAGATAGGCATGATATGGTAGAATTGGGTATATATTTTTATATGCACATTTTGTGTGTAGTATAGTAATGTGTTTGTTTTATTGTTTGGGCACTTTAAGTATTGATGCTAATTGCAAGTATGAGTTGATTGGCTGTGTTCTGCATAAAACGATGGCTGTGTTCTGCATACACTGATGAAGAGTTTTACTCAAAAGCTTTGTTACTTGGTTGGTTTTATTTTTATATTTTATAAACAAGTTTTCAAATAGTGGACTTATGTTTTTTTCACTTGTCTACTGACTTTATGTACTTTGAAGTCCTTTAGCAATCAAGGAGAATTGTTTGTATTCCTGTGACTTTATGGTGTCTCCTTGAAGTACGTTCATATTTTCTATGGCAGCACAGCCAGGACGTTCCTTTACTGTTGCTGCTGTGGTACAAGCTGCCCCATGTCCGGTAGACTGATAAGATATGAAGACATCTAATGGTTGGCAACAACCTGCTTTTAAATGTTTTTGCTACTTCTTTTAAAACTCATCCCTCTGCCTCTGCCTCTGCCTCCACCTGTACTAACACTGCGGTAATATATTTACAACAAGTTCTAAAGACTCTGCAGTTTAAAGTTGAGCAGTATAAAAAACTGCAATGGCAGAGGTTAAGTTTTAACGTGTATCTTCAGCTTGCTATTGTCCCTAGGGCCTGAGAATCACCAAAATGCCCACTTATGGGAATATATATTAAGAACTGCTTTTTAAGTGGCAAGAGCTAAACTTATGGCTTAGTGCCGATTATATGAAATTGATGAATGATTTTTTTCTAAAGCACGAAATGGGGTTAGCCACAGAATTGAGGCTTTAGAAGATAAGGTACTAAATGCCTCTCAGTTCACTGTGGTTGCAAAAAAACTATGACAGTCTATTAGAATGGCTTAGAAGCTTTGAGGATACACTGATTGCTACAAGAAAAAGGAAATTGTTAAGGGATATTAATGATTTTAAAAGCAAAAACATTTTCTTTTGGCCTAAAACAGTTTACCCAATGACAGAACAGACCTCTAGTATGGTCCACCAATCACGCTGTAGATCTGAAATTGTCCTGCCCCACCTTCTTTGAACTGGTGAAGTGGGTGAAGCCGTTTCTGATTTGGATGGCTTCACAGACATATCTAAGCAGCTGTTGGAAGCTGAAAGAGCTATGGAAAAGGCAACTACATCTATTAATTTTCAGAATACATCTGTGGATTTGTGATTGACCGTTTTATGTGTCTCTGAAGATGGAAATGTGAATAATGAGACTTTTTTAGTGCAGACTCACTTCCACCTGCAGCAGCCAATAGCAATAAAAGAAAATATCAGAGGGAGAAGCAACAGTCTCAAGTGGGTCAGAGACAAGGAAGAAGACAAGCAGAGACCACAGAAATATTACAACAAGGTAGGCCAGGAAATTAAATCCAAGAGAATGAAGACTTGATTGTGAGGGCCAGCAATGTGCTTAATCTGTCTGGATATACTTTAAGCCTGTTTGAATTACATTTATTGGCTAAAGGGCTAACATTTATTCTGTCTGCTGCTGGTGATTTGACTGATTTGTTAACAGAACTGAGATTATTTACAAGGTCACTGGATTTGAAATTGTTATATAAAAATTATGCTGAATATGATGGTTTAGCTTTGAAACGGTGAAGTACTTTTGTACTATGTAAAACTCCTACAGTTAAAGCATTTTTAAATATGTGTGAACAGGAGACTTATGATGCTTTCCTTTGAAAACAAAAATGAGATACATTTTATAATCTTGGTCATGATGAACAGGATGCATTAACTTCTTTGTGTTCTAGTAATGATATAATTATTAACCCTGCAGATTAAGGTGGGATGATTGTAGTAATGAGTGACATGCAGTATAGAAGTTGGATGGGTGAGTTTCTGTCCGATCTACACACCTTTTCTGTGGTTAATAAACGTTTTGTGAATAAGATTATTACAAAAGTATAAGGTTTTCTGTATAATTTGTTAATTGATGGTTTGATAACTCCTGAAACATATAGTTACCTCTGTTCAGCCAATCCAGTAATTCTATTCATTTAAGGACTTCCTAAAATCCATAAAAGTTTATTGGTGCCTCCTATGAGGCCCATCGTTTCTTTCAAAAGATGGATCACTACAGCAATTTCTAATATTTAGATAAGCAATTAGCTCCTGTGTTAAAATATTGTAAGAGTTTTATTAAGGATACTCATGATTTTTTGTTAAATCTTAATGAATGGTCAAAAAGTAATGTATTTGAGGACATTTTGTTAGTGACAATGGACATTAAGTCTCTGTTCACTGTCATCCTGAATGCATATGGAATTGAAGCAATAAGGGAATTCTTGAATGCACATGGCCACCACTGTGCATCTAGGGTGGAGTTGTTATGTTCTGTGCTAGAGTGTGTCTTAAATAAAAATGTATTTATATTTAATAGTAATTATTACCATCAGTGACTGGGTGTAATGATGGGCACACCAGTCGCAAAGACCATTATTAATCTTGTACTAGCAAGGTGGGTGAAAAGATTTATTTTTGCTGAACATGGCAATTTATTTAGGAATGATAATTTATTATTCTTCAAACGATTTGTAGATTATATATTTCTTTTATGGAAAGGTAAGTTTAATGAGTTAACTAATTTTATTGACTACCTTCATTCTTCAACTGATTTTCTATTCTTTGATGTTAAATCATCAGGTGTTAGTATTAATTTTTTAGATATTATGATCTCTAAACAGGATACTGGTTTCAACACTGCGATACATAGGAAGAATGTGCAATCTGTAAAATATAAGCATTCAGAGAGCATGCAGCCTAGACATATCTTTAAAGGAGTTGTAAAATGTCAATTTATGAGAGCAAGTAGGCTGATTACAAAGGATTGGACATTTGTAAAGGAAATGAACGGTATGGCATTGGATTTTAGAAGCAGAGGTTATAATAATAGTCTTACTGAAGAGGAAAAACATAGCAAGCCAACTGAGAAAGGATATAGCTAAAACATAATTATCAAGACAAAGCAGTGATGTACCAAATTATCTTTGGGTTAAAAATAGAAATAAGGGTAGGACAAGTTATATGTTTATATTTAATAAGCATACTAAAATAGTGCAATGAAGTATTAGGAAGAATTGGACCATTTTGACATCTAATCAGGAAGTCAGTGAGATAGTGGGGGTAACACCCTGATTTGTATATAAAAGAGAAAAGCATTTAAAGCAGTATTTGTGTTATAAAGATATAAAGAAAGGAAAAGTGAAAAAGAATTTTAAGTGAAGATCGGGTACTACCCCTTGTTATAATTACACTTGTAAGGATGTTAATACTGACCTATCTTTTATGCACCCCATTAGTCAAGAAATGTTTGTGTTTAAGGCATCCAGTACATATAATACAGAAAATGTTATATATTTCACTAATTGTGTCCAATGCCAATGTTTTTACATTGGCAAGACTAATACAAAATTGAAGGAAAGAATAAGTGCAAATATGTCCAATATTCATAGGAATGTTCTTACTAACGCATTAGCAAACATGTATCTATGAATGGGGTAGAACATAAGTTTAAATTTAGAATATTACAGGTTGTATATGTAAATAGTAGTGTGGGGGGATATAGTGAATAGAACAAAAATATAAATGGATTAATTATTTTAGTGCAGATTGTTTACCAGGGCTTAATAGTAGCAACCGTATTAAACCAATTTTAAAAGATAGGCATGATATGGTATAATTGTGTATGTATTTTTTATATGTATATTTTGTGTATATAACAAAAAGCACCCAAGAAAATGCACAAGGAGGACACCAATTTGAAGGTTTAGACCTTCAACTCGGTGTCCTGCTCGAGCATTTTTTTGGGGTGCTTTTTGTTATATAGGTTGGTGTTGCTCCTTTGCCTGGTGTGCTATGTAATTTGGTTATATTTTGTGTATAATATATTTATGTTTTTGTTTTATGTTGGTTGGGAACTTTAAATTAAGTATTGATGCTAATTGCATGTGTGAGTTGATTGGCTGTGTAAGAAACATTTTTATTAAATTAGCAATCATGACACGAGCATTCATACATTGATACAGATGAAAACAAACCATATTGA
Organism: Protopterus annectens; assembly: GCF_019279795.1. Lineage (NCBI taxonomy): Eukaryota > Metazoa > Chordata > Ceratodontiformes > Protopteridae > Protopterus > Protopterus annectens. Next base: position 246,047,027 of record NC_056748.1, read on the forward strand.
CATATTTCTAGTTGGCAAACATTATCACTTATAATCTATCCAGTCATTGTCAGTCAAACATTACATAGCTCATTCAAATCCTGCTTTCTTTTAAACTTCATTCTTGCTCCAAAACATTATTCTGCATGCATTGTTCCCACAATTCCCATTTTTTTCTATTTAATTTGTTCCTACCATTTTCTAAAAATCTCATTTCCAGTTGGTTTATCTCTGTTACTATATTCCCACAATTCCCTTTTTTATTTAAGGTGCTCCTACCATTTTCTAAAAATCCCATTTCCAGTTGTTTTATCTCTGTTACTATATTTACTACTTCTAGTACAGTTGGTTTAGACTTTGATTTCCATTTTGTTGCAATTGCTTTTTTGGCAGCCACCATAATTAGACTCAACAAGGCCTTGCTATGTCTAACAATTCTGATTCTGTATCATAGCTCAAAAAATAATTTCCTTAGTTATACCAATTTGCTCACCCAGTATTTCTGATAGAGTAGTCTGCAGGGAATTTTTAAAGTCTGCCAACTCATTACACTCCCAGAAAATATGTTACCAATTACCTCTTTCTTCCTATCACACCTTCAGCATTTGCTATCAGAGTAAAAATCCTTTGGATTCTACTTGGGGTATAAAAATACCTATGCAAACACCTCCAAGCAAAGATCCTAAATCTTATAGACTCCATTGCATATTTGAGAGACATACATGTATCTCCCCATTGTTTCTTTGTGAATTGCTTATCCAATCTCTCTTCCAAATCCTTAATAACCTCCTCTGGTTTATTCTTATACTTATTGTGCAATATTTTATATGCTTTACTAATTATCCCTTTGGACCCCCCCCCATTTCTTTCTGTTTGCCTGTACTCTGATATTAATCCTTGAAAGGGAAGGCAATTTCTAGCCTGCAGTCCAAATAAATTCTTGACCTCTTCCCCATTCTATTACCTTTCCCTCGCTAACTATTTACTCCCAATATCTTGGATCCTTTTCCAATTTTCTTTAATAAATTCCAGCCCCCTCTTACCTATTGTCTGTATCCCTAATTGCAGTTATCGCTATGGGCAGATTTTCCTTTCTCTATTCCCGTTGTTGGCTTAGTTCTTAGAATACTTTCTTCTAATTTATGAACATAATATTCTGCATAGCTAATGTTAATCTCCTTAAGGATTTGCATTCAAAATCCCATTCTTTCCTTGTTTTTTGAGCTTTCTCCCTGTTTCATCATCATCTCTTTCCACTTTGAATTACAGCTCTCTGCTTGTGCTATGTATAGGAGCTTTAATGTCTTTCATAAATCAGTTGTATTAATAAACACAATTTTTATATGAAGCGTCTTGACAGTTTTTCTTGTGCAAGTATTTTTCTTTCCTCTAATACTGAAAATGGATAGTTATAAAGAAAAAAAGCGATCTTTATTATACTCAGTAGAAGTGCCATGAATATGGGAGAGATTGTTATGCTACCACAAAAGAAAAAGGTCAGCTAAGAATTCCAGAAATTAGAAGATACAAGGCAAAGGGGCCTCAATGAATTCCCCCAAAAATATTTACAAAAAAAGGCAAGAACTTGGATACCACTATCCAAACCTTAGAACAAATCATAAGAAAATACAAATCTTAGAAAATGGAAAGGAACAGATGATATTAATTTTCATGCATTTCAGCAGGGCAGAGACTAAAATCTATTATTTTTCTGATGTAGTGACTTTGAGACAAGAACAATATATTAGCATTATTGGGTCAACACAAAAGACTGCACACACAGACCCATGACTAGCACATAGACCTACTGAGGTACACAGCTGTAGGAGGGACATGGAGGTAAACCTCACTTAGCCTATTCTTTTTTGTAATCCTTAATCATTATATTCCTTCTGTCTTAACAATCCTACACTTACTTAAACCTTCCACCCTCTGTATTCTGCAAAACTAACTATAACTTACACCTACATGACTTAAATTTCCTTGTTACAAATATAAGTCTACCTAGTATCCTAGACAGACTTGACTGCAAACTGTTGCTCTAGTTACATATCTAGCTGTATTATGTCTATAACTGTATGCAATAATGTATTGAAGTTAAACTGTATGGCTGCTGTAACTAGAATGTAATGTGTACACGCAACTGTAAATTGTAATAATGTCTGTACTTTATCTGAAACTTTTCTGACCTAATTGGACTTTCCCGATCAACAAATGTCAATCAATCAATCAACAAATAAATAAATAATCTTAGTTTACCTCCATGCTCCTCTTATAAGTTAGTATTTTTAGTATTTGTACGTTCCAGTCATGTCAGCTGATCGGGTAAGTATGTACCTAGACTGTGGCCAGTTTTTCTTCGCCATCTAATATTACCAGTCATGCCTGTGTTGGCTTCAGACATTTAGATAGTGTGCATATCCTTCTTTTTATTTTTACCACTGATATCCTAATATTGCTCTCATCAGTGGACTAGACTGCTCAGTCATCTGAGATCACATTATGGTATAAGAAAAATCTTAAGGTACCCTTGCCAAGGCATTCCAGTTACTCTCAAGTTATATCTCAGCACATAAGGAGGTAGTTCGTTTGGTCATTTGTACCGTGACATGTCTTATCGTTTTGAGCTCATTGTTTAAATACTCCCTACTTGCTTAGGTCCCAGATCCTCATTACTGTGTATAACTGCATTTCATGTTGCTACCATAGCAGCGTTTTATTTTTTGCAGAATGAAGTGAAAATGATTTTCCTGTCTATTCCTTTTCTTTCTTTTCCTTTTCCCGATCAGTTTATGGGTTGACTGTCATAATACTTTCAAATATACTAAAGCAAAATTTGTGCATTTCTGCTGTAATCCACACAGACTTCTCTTCTTCAAGATCTTCCTCACAGCTCTTGACATAAATATGCATCTGCAAAGAATACATGGGAGTAGTAGAAGGTATGCATAATATCTGGTACAGCAGTGGCAGATATGCACATCTACCATTTTACTGCCATATATATTCCATGTTTATAGACGGCTTATATTACTGTATTACTTTGCGGACTACTTATTGTCCTGAATCAGAGAATATTAAGACAAATCACTTTTTAATGAATGGGCCGTATGGGGTAGAGATACCAGGTTGCAGGAGTATTTTGTTGTTATTTTGGGGCTATATTTTTGGCTGTTTTTTTATTTTATCTTTTTCTTGTATGCGTTGGATCAGTAGTGGTGTGGCCTCTAATTTGCCTGTAGTTGTATGCCTGTTTTTCTATCCAGATTTCTGTGTAAAATGTTATTAGTTGAAGGTGTTCTGTTAGAAGAGGTGTATTCTTTAGTTTTTTTTTTTCAGCTGCAGAGTTATGTTCAGCACTAATGTATAGGGTAATGAAGTTTTGTATATTTATGTAACTGAGACCCTAATGTTTTATTTATTCATTTATTTTGCTTATGTTTCTGTGGCTGACAATGGAGCCCATAGGAAATAAGTAGAAGAATATGTTTTCTGAAGGAAGGTTTTGAATCCGAGTCTTGGCGCAAAATGCATTAGGGATTGTGGCTGTGCAATTTTATTTTGTGGTACAGTACATTTTCTGTGATGGGTTGGTCAGAAAATAAGCCAATTTAACTCATTCACTCCAATGACGATCAGGAAGTTTGCATTGTAACTTCCAGTGAGTGGAGTCTAAGCCTTTTGACAGAATCAAATTACTGTATGTCCTCATATTTCAAACAAATGTTCATATCTCTGGAACCATAGGGGTTATGAAATAAGTATAAATGGCAAACTCTTCAGCATAAACTATTTTTATAGTGGTAGTATTCTTTAGGGTCTGTGTCTTGACCGAATTTTATAAGTCACAGTAAACACAGTAACTATTACATTTGTAATATTTTGTAAACAACTTACAATATCTCAGCAACCACTCAAGTTAGATGCATACTGTCAGCAGTATTTTATTCATCTAGCTGAGAACTTTCATATGAGGCCAAGGAGGTCTGTCTGTGTTGCTTGGTTGTTGAGATGTTTAGAAAATTGTGAAAATTATATCTGTATAAATTAATATCATAAAAAAAAAACAGTTAATATCTCTTTACCTGCATTACACAAGATCAAATATTAATGCAGTTGAGTTTGCCATTGTGTAAGCTTTAAGATGAAATGTTTTAAAAAACTTGTACATGGCATGGTTTTGGAATTATTGATGCAAATATGAGCAATTAATATTTGACGCCTAGAGGCGTCAGTAGGATTTAACTGCAGATGCACCAGGTGATGCGTCACTCAGATGTAATGAGTTAAGAGAGAAAGATAACTCCCAAATGATTTAGGGGCATGCTTATTAAGTAAAACAAATTTTGAGTGGTTTGTGGTTAGGTTTTTAGCAGACAGAAGCTGGACTTTAGTTTCATTTGTATCAGCCTACTAAGTCTGCCAAGAATGGATTTTCTTTTTGGGTTAAGCTCTCTATGGTATATTGTTGTGAAACTACTTCATTTAGTATTCTCATTTTCAAAAAGCTACTATCCTTGACTGTATGATATTTCTAGCATTTCAGCACTACAGTAGTTTTACTTGTTGCTAACTAGTTGATTGCTTCACCATCTCCCTGCCTAACTGCTCACTTAATCTGATTATGTTGCATGGAAAATTTTTGTCTCATTTTCATCTATGGCAACAGTGTATTTTCATCTGTATGAATCTGCTTGGTGTTGAAGTTTGGCTCCTGTTTTATTACGCATTTCTTCAAGTCAAGTGATGATAATTTTGTTTAGATACTTTCTAGATTTAGTATTTCCATGTATGCCCATCTGAAAAAAATACTCTGACATCAATGTCTTCTACTCTATTGTAATCAAAGGTATGTGTGAGCCATGTTTGTGTCTGAAATGTCATGGTTCACATTCATAACTGAGGCTTGGAAATGAGTGAGTTTTTTCAACTCCTTAGTCATTCATAGAATATTGTGTTGAAATTGTTTACTTATGAAGGATGGCACATATTTAGAAGGGGACAAGCATCAGTTACACTTGGTGTTGAACTGTTGTGGAACTTAGAGGGCTGTGAGTGCGCCCTCAGATGAAAATGTTGATTGTCTAAAACTATGAATTTTGAAGTGAGTTGTTTATTTCTTCTGAAGCAATGACCGTTTGGTAGAGTTGTAGGATGGACCAAAGATTAAGTGGATTCGTTCTGATACAGCTTAAGAATGTAACAGCATTTTATCACAATAAAGATGATCTAATTTAATTTGTTTAAATTTTTATTAAGAATAATTAAAAGTGACTGGTCTTTGGCAGTCTCCATGCATTTAATAACACCCCATTTTTTCTGTAGTTTTGTGGGACAATAGGCCAAGTATGTGGTATGGTAGAGAAATAGATATTTTCCTGAAAGAATGATGTAAATGTATATCCTACCTTGATAGCTAAAGGAAATGTTATTTCTTACAAGGACCACAACCGTCTACTGCTTCTATACTACTTTGTTTCTAAAAAAAGTGTGGTTTTCTGGCAAATACTTTGAGAACTGAAATAATTAAATAATACTAAATGCTAACTGATATTTGAGTTTCAGACTTCATATCCTTCAAAATATGCAATAATGCAAAATCTGTCATCTGGCAACATTCTAAGCTTATAGGAGCAATATTTAAAATCTTTCCCTATTTTTCAGCCTTTCTTCTCTTATTATTTCTGGCTTTGTACAGATTTCATGCCCTGACAATTTGTTTATATTCTACCATCTTCTAAGAAGGCTCATTTAGTGAGATATGAGGAAGAGTTTAAATGAATATTTGCTAACAGATAGTTGTACATTGTAGACTTGTTTCTTAAAGCTATAGCTCTAAAGTTACATCTGTGAGTAGCCTTTCATTGCCAATAACCTATACTTGGAAATAGATGTAAATATTTTGTATGTATTATCATGTAGTATACCTTTAAAGTTATAATTTTCTGTGGAGTACTTATTCAAGTCAAGTGATGGTAATTTCTGTGGAGCACCTATTCAAGTCATGTTGAGGCACCTTACCATTTTGGATTATCGCTGTTGGATATGTGTCACGTCAAGTAAAATATTGCTCCTATAAGCTTAGAAAGTTGCTAGAATGACAGATTTTGCATTATTGTATATTTTGAAGGATATGAAGTCTGAAACTCAAATATTAGTTATTATTTAGTATTATTTAATTATTTCAGTTCTCAAAGGATTTGCCAGAAAACCACACTTTTTTCAGAAACAGACCAAAAATAAGAGTCAAAAATCTGGACTTTCTGCAAAAATCTAGACATTTGACAGGTATGCAAGCAACATGTTTCTTAATTCATCTACCACATTCTGCTCATGTTCAAGCACATTCCACCATGTTAAGCCAACAAAACATCTGCATAGCAAGGAAACACACGTGATTATACCAGGCATCAACAGAATTGTGTGTGCATGGTACATAAAACTTGTGATATCAGCTACATTCCAAACAGTTGTTGGAAAAAAGTAATAACCTAGCTGTTGCATCCTTATGAGTTGCACATTTCCTCAGCTTTCCAAACAAGTACACTTCCACAAAGTACTTTAGAAGCAGTGAAGCTTTAGATGGAAATTCCTGATCAAGTTGTACATAAGAGTCACATAGTATGCCCATGCACAGGAAAGATAAAGCCAACATTTTCTGAACACTCAAATGCAATTATAAGAAACAGAGAGGCTTAAAATGCAATTTAATAGAATGCAATTATAAGAGACATAGAGGCCTAAAAAATAACTCTTTATTCATGTATTCTGGGCACAGTGGAAAAAGCAGCCCCTACTCTCTCTAGAGGCAATATACTTTTGATAGTTACTAGTTTTAAATCACATAATACAAATTTTATTGCAGGTGCATAAATGTTTAAGTATGTATGCATATATGTATATATATATATATATATATATATATATATATATATATATATATATATATATATATACATATAGTCATATCACTTCACTGAAAAACCATTTCACTGAGACCAAATCACCTAAACATCATTTCACCTAAAACTTATTTCACTGACAAGTAGTACTCTAAAGCAAGTCAAAGGTATATGTCCTTTTTCCTACTGTAGTGTGATCCTGGTGTCGGTATATATAGTTTGGGGGTGTGGGGGGGTACAGACCAACACATTGGGGGATGTGGAGGGTGCAGCACCCCCATGTAGTACGGTTTTACCAAATAATGTAAAACAAAACCAGACAGCAGAAAACAAAATTAAGTGGGAGATTACACCCCTCACACCACCCAATGTGGGGGGGCTGTGCCTCCACCCCCCCAACTATATATACTAACACCAGGATCACACTACAGTGGGGAAAAGGACATATACCTTTGACTTGCCTTAGAGTACTACTTGTCACTGAAATGAGTTTTAAGTGAAATGAACTTTCAGTGAAATGAACTTTAGGTGATTTGGTCTCAGTGAAATGGTCTTTCAGTGAAGTGATACGAATCCATATATATATATATATATATATATATATATATATATATATATATATTCACTTTATAATCTCAAAATACTGAAAGGTCAAATTTCAGTATATCGAGGCCATAAAGTCGAATCCACAAAACACCGACAGCCCAAAACCGCGAAACTTCAAATTGCGAACACACACCATACACCATACCACACATACACAATACCCACACTACAAAAAAACACATACACAAACATAATACCATACATCTACAAACCTACACTACATATAAGCAGGGGGGCAAGCCCGCCTGCACCCCCCAACCCCCCAATTATATATACTAACTCCAAGATAGCACAAAGAGATAAAGACAGTAAACTCACACCCAGACATTCTACAGTCCCTCGCACATGCGCACATACACACACATCAGACATATACAAACACCACCACATCCAAAACTTAAACACTCATACCTTTACCTAACTATCCTAACCCACACATACAACTTACAAACACTCTCATATACGTTCAAACACCTACCCAAAACCCTTACAAAACACTCACTTACCTTAAATTCCACCTACATCTACACATTACACTGGAAACCATCCACACAATACACTACACGTAACATAAAGCCATAACCGCAAATTCTTCTTAGCCGGATTCGCGATTATGCACTTTCGCTATTTTGAAGATTCGACTTAATGGTGTCAATATACTGAAATTTGACCTTTCAGTATATGCATATATATATATATATATATATATTAATGGTTTAGGTATAAATGGAGAGTTGAAATCAGAAAGAAGAGGCGAGCAACTCTGCTGCAAATAAATTCAACCTCATGTGTTGGTGAGTACCTTCACATGATGGACCCAGTGTTTACAAAGTCTCACCAAGATGACACAAGATGACACAATATTTTATATATCATGGGGAAAGGTGTAAAAAATAAAAAAAAAAAAAAGACAGGGTGGCAGGTACCAGGATAAAGAAGTGTCCACTGCTGGTGTACCCTCTGGTGCTAGGAGTGAGAGAAAAGATAGTGTAGAATCTTCAGGACATGAAAATTTGCTACCAGGCGGTTAGGGCTAGGCTCAGGAGGTGGGTGTATACCCACTCATTTTTCTGGTAGAAGGAAAAAGTAGTCCACAAAAAAGAGAACAACAAAGTGGACTATTTAAGATAAGGAAGAAATTATGTATTTCTAGACAGAGAAAGATTTAGAAAGAAATTAGAGGAAATAAATAAAAATATTTGCACAAGAAAAAGTGTCAAATGCTATAAATAAAAATGGATATTCTTAATGCAATAAAATTATGAAAAGTATGATCGAGATAAAGAAACACTAGACCACTTGAAACAGAAGAGACAGAGGAAGTATGAAAACATAAATAAAAACTTCTGTTTTTTGAAAAACATAAAAAAGATACATGAGCCTGGGAAAAAAAAAAGATATCTGATATGCAATGGAGAAAGGCAAACTAATTAGTATTAAAAGGGTAGATCCAAAACATTTGAAGAGAAATGCAGGGAAAGGCAACTGGATATGGAAAATTTTACAATACAAAAAATAGGATTACAAAGGGGAGATGCAGAAAAGATTAACGAGTAGAAATTAAACAATTGATGGGCCATCTACAGAATTAATTTCTTAGCCTGGAAACTCCGACACAAGCAGTGCTGCAAAATGATGGTCCATTGGGTCCCAGATAACAGAACATCAGCGTAGAGCAGGATGCATTTGAAGAGGTTTTGCCGCAGGGTAATGTTATGGAACCTCTTGCTGAAGACTTGCATGAAACTCCAGTTAAAGTTGCACAGCAATGGAAGGAAAAAGAAACAGTGGCAATTCTGACTCAGTTAATGTTGCATTGTGATGGGTCAATGGGTACCCATACGCAAGAGCAGCAGATGAAACAGGATGCATCTGAAGATATGTCATAGGAAAATGTTCTGGAACTTTCTGTAGAAGAATCACAGGAAACAGAGATCAAAGAAGATGCTCTCAGTCCACAAATATATGATCTTAGGGGAGACCTGCTTGATTTAATAGAGATGGATAGACTAAGATAGCTTAAAGAAATAGATTGCAGAAAGAAATAAGACCCAAAATGTTAAAGACTGGTAAAACAGATGGACATAGTAGTTAGGACTATTAAGAGAAACTTATGAGATATAACATAAATAAATAAAACATATTACTGTACAACTATACTAATAACAGATAAAGTGTTACTGTAAATGGCTAACAAGTAGAATGTCACCACAGAAGCATCAGATAGAAAAAACTATAAAGAAATTAAGATAGGAATACAGCCTTTCTTAGGTAAACTGATGCAACCTGCCTCATCTTGTTTGACTTACACCATCCAGATTACTTTTTACTTTTTTTTCTTCCTTTTTCTCACAGTTTGTCTTACTCTTCATTTTGTCCTGTGGTTATTCATTCATTCAGTCATTCAACACTTTTTATCTAAGCAAGAATGCACATGTGCAGGCCTGCAGTTGTGAGAATGCACACATATCTGATGACCTCATCAAATCCAAACATTGTAAAAGTTTTAAAGCAAAAGGAGAAGAAATCTAAGATGACATCGTTGATTAGTTCAGCAGAATCATTTCTGAATAAAGCAGAATGGAAATCAAAGCATAAGTAGACAGGAAAAAGTTGAAAGAGACAAAAAAATTAAGAAAGAGGACCTGAAAAGAAGGAAAGAAAACTGGAAGTTCAAAAATATAGTAACAAATATAGAGATCTTCTAGAATAACCTTATGTTGACTACAGTTTGACATAGGAATGGTTAAAGAGAGGTGAACTGTCTGAAACCAGATGATAAGTGGCTAAGAATGGCAGTCCAAGATAGTGGGATACTTACACATTATTTTTTAAAGTCCATTGAAAAAGTGGGAGAAACAGACAAATGCAAGTTCTGTAAAACAGAAGTGGAAACAGTTACACATCTCATTGCTGGGTGTGATACACTCATGCCTGAGGAACTGTGGCAAGAATATTGCATTGAGGATTGTGCAAACACTAGAATATATGTAATTTTCCTACCTGATGTAATTTTCCTAATGAAAATCTTTCTCTTTTATTTCTGTATTATGTAACATCTATTTGAATTGTACAATATGGGTTTGTACTGAAATGCTGCGGTGGTGCAGCGGTAGCGTTGTCGCCTCACAGCAAGAGGTTCTCCCATTCGATTCTCGGCTGGAGCGCCTTGTGTGTGGAGTCTGCATGTCCTCCCCATGGTTGAGTGGCATTCTAAAGACATGCGTAAATGGGTGTGCCTTTGTTGAAGGTTGGACATTGGGCTGGCACTTTGGCACCATAAAAAAATCTACTGCCAATCATTAGCAGACCGGAGTTCCACTGTGGCAACTCCTAACTGGGAAAAGCTGAAAGAAGAAGAAGAATATGGGTTTGTACTATACAAAATATGTATTTAACATTTAACTGAAATGCATATTATGGATTTGTGCTCTTTCTGTACTATGTATTTGTATTTCTCTGGAGCTTTTCTCCCCAGGACTCCATTGAAAATGGGCTCCTTGTAGCCCAATGGACTATCCTGGAAAACAAACTGAAATAAATAAATAAATAATAAAATGAAATTTATATTGCGAAGGATCACCCTGGCTAGTCTAACCAATTGCTAATAATATGAGACAGTTCTGGTTGTGAAAAGAGTTTGGTCATTGCCTGCTTTTTTAATCTATGTTAAAAACTCAAGCTGTTTATTGTAAAGTGCTTAAATGTCACATTTAGAGACTGTATGTTGTGTAGCAAAGAGTGGGAACTAACTGAGATAGGCATTCGACCTGTCCTTCTAAAATCTGTAAATCTCCATCTCAGTAATCCTAAACGTGCATACTAACTCCTAATTCTTGTTAACTACTTTATTTTCCAACTGTCCTTTGAAACTGTGGAAGCTTCCATTGTAGTAATCCCAAACATGCACACCTAGACATATCTCTTGTTAGCTTCCTTATGCTCCTGTTTAAAGGTTATAAAGCAAGAATGCAGAACTATGAAACATAGTGCACTACTTACGTTGGTCCAACACTTCTTAATGCAGCATAGTAGAAACAAATAGTACTTTATCTACCCAGTTCAGCCATGAAACAATTCTAATTTTTTAATCTCTCTGTCTCGCTCTCTCTCTTTCTCTCCTAGTATACTGAGCACATAATACGTCTGACAGCTGCTGCTGCAAAAGTTAAAATAATCACACTACCAAAGGAACCTTTACAGCTGAATTCTGCCTTCAGTTGCATGCTTACAAAATAAGCAATACCTTCAGTTAAAATCGATGTAAGGCAGTTTTTAAGACTCAAACTAAACTTGTTTTCTCTCACTTCTGCATCAGTGTATTCTGTACTGTAATGCTGAATCTGCTGGAGGGACATCCTCACCCCCGCCCTCATCCACAGGCCTTATACAGCTGAAGGTGAAGCTAAATTAACACATACGCATTTTTACCCTAGCAGTGTAAAAATTTCCTGGAAAGGAAATAAAAGACCTTAACAATAAAACTGAATAATGTGACTCACATCGTGTATTTAGAGAAAGACCTAATTGTATCCATAAACATTATACTTCTTTGATTGTATCTGGTAGTAAGCCATCTGTGTGTGTGTGTGTGGGGGGGGGGGGGGGGTAACTGCAGTCCATTGAAGTACCTGATTGGTCCTCCCCTCATCTCAGTTGTTCTGCAACTACTCTAGCCTTATTTTAAGCCAAAGTCACTGCACTACTGCCTGTTGTAGTTACATTAGGTTATTTTATCATCAATCTAAAAGTGTATCTTATCTTCCTATCTTTAACCTTATCAGGACTTGTCTTACCTCCTGTCTTGCTGCAGTTTAAACTATTTTTTTCCAGGTACTTACTCCACCATTGACCACCCCACTCCATACAGCCCTCACTACTCTGGGGCTTCATTCCGCTCCACGATTCTGCCCCCAATTCCCACCCCCCACTACATCTACACTTATACCTCACTTACTCCGCCTCTTCTACTGATCCTCCTATCCTGTACCTAACTGAAATATTCAATCACAAACTGCTCTCATTACACCACTTCCATTCTAAATTCCTTCTGAAATCTAAATCTGTTCCCTCCCCATCCAAACATACCTATACCCCACACTATCACTGCTCATTACCTCATTGTACCAACTGTAAGATTTTTACAACACTAACCATGCTGTTTTCCTCCTGCATCACCTTATTCATCCATCTCCTCTCATTCCTAATATCCTCAGCAGCAGTAATAATAAATATGCACACTTCAACCATTACTTCATCCTCACCTGTCAACCATTTTCCCCACTAACTGCTCAAAAATCTCTTCAAGCTTATTTTTCATAACTCCATTCCACTATTGTAAACCCAAAATACTAAAATGTCAGTCCCAATGTCAAGGTAATACTTATACCCATCTCTGCTAAAAATACCATAATAAACAAACCATCTTTCTCCACCATACATCAGTGTGGTGACATCCACCCAAGCCTAGATCCCAATCAAACCCCTAACCAAATAATCCACCCTAAAACTTTAAAAATAGTTACTCTAAATTCTAAATTTTAGAAGTACATGCAGCAAAATCACAGATTTTCATGCCTGGATGACCCAACACAACCCAGACATCTTAGTCACAGCACTGACATGGCTAAAGGCTGAAATAAAAGATGCTGATTTACTACTCCCTAGTTATAATATTATTAGGCTCAATAGAACACATAAAAAGGAGGTGGAATACCTATAATCTTCCCAAATATGCTCACAGTAGCTCCCTATGCAGCCACAATCTCAAATTGTGGAAAGGCAAAAAGCCTCTTCTCATTCATAAAACTTACTAGAGCCAACAGCATATACATTGCTGTGTTATATCTTCCCCAGGACAGAAACACTTGAAAACATACTATCCTGGAGAGCAAATACAATCACAAATGAAATTATCCTCCTGGGTGATGTAAACATTGACTGGCAGCCCTTATCCACAAATTCAGCAGTCAACAGCATGAACCTCTTTGGGTTTACTCACTTTATTAGTACACCAACAATACATGACAAAATTAACTCCCAACAATCTATCCTAGACTAGATCCTGGTAACCGACACATCTAGTTTTACTTACCTCAGGTACACTCCCTGATACATTAAGTGACCACCTGCCAGCTTACACCCACAGGAGTATTACACAACTAAGAGAGGAACATAAGCTCAAAACTACCCATAATTTCTCCAGTTTATCATAGGAATCTTTCATTGGAGCTCTGAAAGCAGATAACTGACCCATCCTAAAAAGATTCCCCTTAAATGCTGCAGTTGAATACTTCAGTACAGTATTTCTAAATATACTTAACACTTTAGCTCCACAGCTTACAAAAAGAATTAAAAACAGCCATACTCCATGGCTCACCAACCAATGCAAACTCCATATGAAACACAGAGACAAAGCATGGATTAACTGGCAAAAGAATAAAAATTACAAAAATTTGCAGCTATTCAGACAGCTGTGAAACCAAGTAATGAAGCAAGTTAATAGAGAAAAAGTCTTATTATGCTCACCTACAAAATAGCCATAAAAATCCTAAAAAAGTCTGGTCCTCCATATCCTCTCTGATCAACACAGGTTCAAAAAGGATCCCAGCCATACCTAGACATTCCCCCTCTTCAAACAGCTACACATTTCAATATATACTTCATAGAATGCATAGCCAACTTAACTTCAAACTCATCCAACAAACCTCTATCCACGTAGCTAACTTCCCCGACCTTACTCTTATAAAAAATCTTTTACATAAACTAAAACCTTGTTCCTCCTCAGCTGACAACCTTCCCCCAGAATACTTAAATCTAGCTGCAGATGCAATAGCATACCTAATCAGTATTCTCATTAATAAATCAATAACAGAATCCTTTGTCCCTAATTTGTGGAAAATGGCCCAAAGTATCCCCTTACATAAAGGATGGAATTCCATTGACATTAAAAATTTCCGTCCCATAGCCATCCTGTCTCCACTTTCTAAAATCCTTGAAAGATGTATAGATCAACAATTTCTCCAACATTTCTTACAAAATAAGCTAATCACCAATACCCACTGTGGATTTCAGCCAGACCACAGCACCTCCACTACATTACTATAATTTACAGATACGATCAATAATGCTTGCAACTCTAATAAACTTGTACTTGCAGTATTCCTACACCTATAAAAAGCCTTTGACATGGTCTCTAACAGTAAACTCCTCAATCAGCTATCCACACTCTATCATCTCCATCTATTCAATGGTTATCTAGCTACCTTGCCAACAGGCAACAAGCTGTGAAATGGCAAGGATCCATCTCTGCATACCTTCCCACCTCCACAGGAGTACCACAAGGATCCATCCTTGGCACTCTACTGTTTAACACGTTTATCAATAATCTGCATTCATCTTCTTGTGGAGGTACCTTGATTCAATATGTAGATGAGGAGTCTACCATAATCTGCTCTTCAAATACTTTAACTCACCTCCAAGGAATCACTCAAGAAGCTGTCATCTCCACTACTAACCCCAAACAACAAAACTCCTACTCTTTACCCCAAAAACTTGCACTCCTAACAAAGCATCTTTCAAAGTTCTCTAGGCAAATGGCACTGAAATTGAATTAGTCCGCCATACCAAACTATTAGACCTCCATATCCAAAGCATTATCAAGAAAACCCATCAAAAGCTAGGCATGCTTTGCAGAAACAAACATTTTCTGAGCACACCCAAAAAAATTACTCTAGCCAAAAATGACCTTCTGCCCTCTCTACTCTGTGGAATACCAATTTTAACCAATTTATAATCATCCATAAAAAAACAAACTTAAAAGCTGCTACAACAAAATTGACAAATTTGCTACTAATTCTTCCTCCTTTACCCATCACCATAAAGCTCTGCATACCCTTAGTGGACTGGAACTCCCTCTCCATCTCTCCTACAGTCAGCTTATAACAATACATACAATCAAACACAAACCATTAGCCTGCCCAGCTCTTACTACTTTAATCAACATGTATTTCCCTAAAAGAACCCTTAGATCAGAAGATAAACAACTTCTCACCAGAAATAAACAGATTAAATCCCCTGGACAAAGCGTATACTCATACTCAGTAGCAAACAAATGGAACTCCTTACCTCTAACCATCAGAACTATCTCTAACCTACCCACCTTTAAATGCTCCCTAAATGACTACCTTACAAAATCATGGACCTGCCCCTGGCTGAACTTACTCACTATGCTGATCTCACCCCTTCAACCTAAATCACATCTCACAACCCTCTCCAGTCTCCTACTCCACTCTTTCTTTTGCTTTTTTTCCCACTACCTTACCTTATCCACTTCATCTCTGCACACTTTTCCTCTACCTCTTTGCCTTTCTTCCCTACTCACCTAAGCTACACCCTTATAATCTCCTTCTCTCCATCCTTCTTCTTCCTATAACCAAAATCTGAACACCATCACTCATAATACGACATCTCTCAATTTCCACTCACTGTCTCGTATCGTATAATCTCTTATATCTCTTTAAAATATTTTATTAGACTTTTTTTCAGGTATTATTTATCACATGCTACTCTATGCAACAAATAATATGACTATTGAGTGTTTTTACTCACATATTTTCTCTAACTCTTGTTTTTGTTTTTCATTGCATTCTACTATGAAACATATGTTCAATGTTTTATTCTCATTACATTTTTTCACTCTTATGATTTGTAGTGAAACACAATACTTTGTGATTAAAATATCTGTGCTTGATGTTTTGCAGTGTAAGATGATACTTTGTGATTTAAAATGTCTGTACTTGATTTTTGAAAGATTGTGTTTGTGGAACTTTTCTCCCTGGGCCTCCTGTGAAAATGGGTTCTTTCTGGCCTAGTTAGACTTTCCCAGTAAACGAATGTCAAATAAATAAATAAATACTGTATTATGTTCTGAGAGACACAAAGCCTTAAAATACCATGCTTTGCAAGCTGATACAAGAGCAATGTAGAAGAAAGATACCCAGACAGTTCTAGTTGTGATAGGAGCAAAAGGCTAATAAAAATGAATTTACAATTGTAGTTAAATATGCTACCAGTACATGAAACTCCATATAAACGACAGAAGGAGGCAATTCTGGGTACATTGCAGGTGCTGACAAGAGCACTCTTGGCTAGCATCAAAGACTGAAACAATACTGATTTCATGAATTTTAATAATACCCCGACTTAGAAATGGGATCCATTCCCATTAAGGTATGTAAAAAATTTAAACATTTGCAGAAATTAAACTGACTTAAAATTGCTAGCATGAAGTAACTGGAAAAGACCCTAGCACAATATGCTGTACGATTTTTGCAACATACATATAATACTTATAAAAGAGAAATAATAATAGTAATGTCCTAGTCACTAGTCATGTCACAAACATCAATAAATCCATGTCAGTTGAACAGTTGCCTAATTACAGTCTCTCAAGTGAGATTAGCCACACCAATTAGCAATTTTGTAGAGAAAATTAAATCTCTTAGATTTTGTACTGTGCTTAACACAGTAAAGGTTAATGCAGAGGAACTGTCACAGCAGGTATTACTGACAAACACACTGTGTCCAAGTTTTCTAGTAATAGCTGGTCCAGCTGAAGTAAATAACCATTTATGCATATGGGGAGTATGCTGTACTAGAGCTTCTGATGATGTTGAAGCCATCACATTGTTACATTGTCCACGATGACAGATGGGGCATCTGATGAATCCAGTAATAACTGATGACTTGTGGAATTCTTTATCAACTCAATGGATGTGGAAGGCACCGTCACAACCCTCCCTTTGCATTTCATGGCTACCTTTAACCTACATGCTCGGTATTTTGTAACTGGAAACATTTTTTCTAAGATATACAGATAGCAGTCTACATGCAACATCTGTTTTCCATGCTGGGACTCAACACTGGGGTAACACCGACCCAATACACAAAACACAAACCAACGAACAGTAAACAGCCACAAAAAACACTGGAAGAAGCCCAAGGAAATGGCAAATCACAGTCCACGAGTCCCAATGTACAAAAACACAGTGGTATGTTGAAATTAAAGTCTTACACAGTTTAAAACAGTTTAAATGGTTGGCAGATGTTTAACATTATTGTGTGGTAAGTTTATATTTATGTCATGTATATATTTTAAGTGGTGGGTTAATTTTATAAATAGCTTTAATGGTTTTAGTACTAATTAAGCAAGTTTTTTAATTGGTCGGTCATGGTCATGTGAGTGTTAGGGGCACAGTATTTAAATTGGTAACACCTGTGTTTCCATGATTCTGACGAAGTGTACTACAAAAGCGCTTAATCATTTAAGTTTTGTACATTGGGATCTGTGGACTGTGGTTTGCCATGTCCTTGGACATATTCTAGCATTTTTTGTGGC
Organism: Protopterus annectens; assembly: GCF_019279795.1. Taxonomy (NCBI): domain Eukaryota; kingdom Metazoa; phylum Chordata; order Ceratodontiformes; family Protopteridae; genus Protopterus; species Protopterus annectens. Next base: position 246,064,913 of record NC_056748.1, read on the forward strand.
TGTTTACTGTTTGTTGGTTTGTGTTTTGGTTCTTGGCCTTGGTATCATGTCTTCTGGTCCAGGAGTTGCTTTTCACAGTTCAGGCCCAGGCAATAATGGCCTGGACACTATTGCAGTGAGTGTTGGCTTGTTAACACAGCTAGTCAAAGAGTTAACTAACAAAGTTAATTCTATCCAGCAGAACTACGGCCGTGACTGCATAGGAGATTGTGAGTTCATGCAGGCCCCATCTTGCCTTTTAACTGCTGGACTAAAGGACTTTGCTGGCAGCAACAGCAATAATGCCTCTGATACTAGGTACAGTAAAGAAACTTTCTGAATGGTTTGATTGTATCTGGTCCTTTGGTAATGGTGTGGTGGAGGATCCACTCACTATAAAACAATCTTCGGCTAATTTTGAGAAAATGGTATTGCCATAAGTTGCAGTTGGAGAATTCTTATCTCCATGAGTGTTTAAAGGTGAAAAGGTTCCCCAAGGGTCTCCATTTTTGGAAATTTCCCAATGGTATAACTGTTGACTCTCAGTTATATTATGAACTGGTAGGTCTTTTTGATTGCTGCAGATGTGAAATTTTGGAATGCTTGGTGAGACACTTTCAAAGAGAAATAGACTCCCTCATAGCCAAGGCCAATAAACATGATTTGTTCATAACACAAGACTTATTTGCACAGAATCAATTAGATTATGTGAATATTTTTCAAAGGAAGGATCAGGAGATTTCTGTCATCAAAAACAGTACATTGAGGGGTGGGCATCTCCTAAACCTAATTCTGTCAATAGAAACCAGGTGTTTGATCAAAGAGGCAATGAGGAGAACTTTGATGCAGTGCAGGAGGAGCAAGATGATTCCGGTGTCCGCCCTTTAGGAGAGAATGTGGTGAGGAGATCGGAACAATTCAAGAACCAGAAATTACATCAGAGGGATACAGCTCCTGTTCACAGAGGAGCACTGAATGGACAGAACAGAAGGAAGCAGCATTATCAACAGAATTAGAAGCTGAAACAGTTTCAGCTCCTATGAATTATGTTGCTATTTTTAACAACACAGAGATTATGGACAATACCGGACCATTAATGGTGAAAAATAGTACTGATGACTTTTCTGTGTACAATTTTTGTGACTTTATTTGTATTTCACAAAACGCTGATCTATTGAGTAGAGGAGGCACTTTTTCCATCTACAAGGTTTAAAACAGATAGCCTTTTGATTGATTTAAAGCTATATTTGAGAAAACTGAATTTTCGGTTGATGTTTGATGGGCAGGAGAATGTAAATAGGTGATTGGGTATTCGGAAAAGTATTTTTAATCCACCAATGGCTTTGCCCTTGTTATTGTTTGAAAATATGGTGGAATTTGAGTTTTGTAGTTCAGATTTGACAAAACCTAAAGTTGGAATTAATCATAATTTGAGTACTCAGGAGTTTCGTTTACTGTTAGAATTATCCAAAAACAAAGAGTTAAGGGTCATGACACCTGACAAGGGAGTAGGGGTTGTTGTTATGGGCAAAAATGATTATCTCCAAAGAAGGCATTATTATGTTCCTAATAGTGAACTTTATGAGGAAACATCCCTCAATTTAATTCACTTGGCATATCAGGAGGATTGAAATGCTGTTACAAGATAAGGTGGACCAAGGGGAGATAAGCCCTGACATTTATTATTACCTTTATGTGCAACATAGGTTCATAGGTTCATACTAGGGTATCTGCCCTAGGGCATTTATAAGCCTAGCCAGAGAGTGTTTGGCTTTCACCACCCCTTGGAATGAGGATACTGTGCCCATTTAGGGTTTAGTTTACTGCGCTTCTGTCTAGCAGTGACACTGAAAGAAAGGTTGCACACCCTGGAGTCGACCCCAGGACCATCTATATTCTAGCCCTAACACACACATGTGCTGCCATAGAAATAGCTAACATCCAGTGGGGCCAAGTATATTTGGAATTCCAAAAATACATAAAAGCACCACTGATCCACCAATGAAACCCATAGTTAATGCTACAAGATTAAAAAACCACCCCCTTGGGAAATATGTTGAAGTAATGTTAAAAAATCGCATAGATGTTTTTGACCACCTGTGTTGGGACTCGTGGGATTTTTTGTTGAAAATCAAAGTTTTTCTAGAGATTTTATTTTTCTTACAGTAAATATTGTTGAGTTATTCCATGTGATCCCTCATGAAGTGGGTCTTGAATGGTTTCATGGCCTTTTATGCGAGTTCACTGATCTGAGTAATAATGACATTAATGTTTTAGTTTTTTGTATGAAGATGGTCCTGAAAAACAATTTTGTCTACCTGGAGGGCCAATATTTTCAGCAGATCACACGGGTCGCAATGGTGACCACCTGTGCCCCCATTTTTGCTAATATTGTTCTTCTTCAGTGGGAAAGGCGATATGTATTTAATAAATTCCCAGTTCAACCCTGGAAAATGTACCTCCATCTTTTGGATGACATATTTATTGTGTGGGACCAACCTGAAAGTGAGATTATTGCTTTTAGTGATTATCTGAACAGCACTACTTCTTTTCTTAGGTTTACTTATTCATACAATTGGAACTGCATTAATTACCTTGATGTTTGGCTTTTTAAGGACTACTCTGGACACAACTTGGTCAGTTCCATATATAGAAAGCCCACATGTTGCAACAGACTGTTGCATTTCAAGAGCAGCTCCCCTATGTATCAAAAAGAGTGTAATGTATTGGAGGACATTTTGCTTGAAAGGGGTTACCCTAAAAGGTTAACCTCTTCCATTAGATGTGAAGTGATTAACAGAAGAGTAAAGGGTGATATCATACCCCTTTTACAGTCCACTTATGCATCTGTGGTTGAGATGACAGGTAGAAAGCTGTCCCACACAGTTGAGCATAATTTGGCCTTTATTACAAACTATTGTCCAGAAGAATTTCAGATAAGAGAAATTTTAACTAAGAACTGGATGATTTTTTTCTTGTTTTAGTGAGGTGAACAATAAAATTGGACATAATCCAATAATTGTTTATAGAAGGGGGCAAACTATAAAATATTACTTGGAACAAGGTTCTGATTATGATGGACCCCGGTATAGTAGGAAAAAAATCTGGGACCTACAAATCTGCTTTCGGTAATATGTGTAACTATTTATTGATGAGGGAGTAATGTGTAGTTAATCGTAAGGTGATCAGACACAGATTCCATAGTACCTGCAACTCCCAAAGTGTATGGAAAATGGGCTTAAATTGAATGTTAAAAAGTGCAATTTTATTTCTTCAGAAAATAGAAATGACCCACAATACACATGAATAGAAAGTGCACCTTTACTAAATGAAATGGTAGTCGGGGACCTGGGCACTTAGGTCGACAGTTCCCTCTATTTTGATCATCATATGCAGCTGTAGTCAGGAAATCCTTCTATTTTGTACAACTAATATTCAAAGATATTTTAGCCATATCCAAAGAGGTTAGCATTCCCTTTAATTCAGTATTGATCAGACCCATTATAGAGTACAATTCTTTGTTTGGAATTTATCTCACTTAACATCTCAATAAACTCAAAAAAACCCAAAAGTTCCTATCATGGGTTCATAGGTTCATAGTTTGTTACTAGGCTAATGACCACTTGGGCCCTTACAAGCCTACCCATGCACACTAAACCATTTGGGTCACTGAGTATTATGGGCATCTTCTATATGGGAGAACTAACTAAATTTAGTAACTAAAGAATTGCAGGGGGACGTTAGTTAGGAAAGAATTGTTTTTATTGATAGCCTCTGTCTGTAAGGGACATGGGGGCCAGACTGGGATTAAATTTACAATTTCCCATCCAGTTGTCAAGTTTTTTATTTTAATATCATCAGGTATGAACTCTGTTTTACATGAATGGGGAGGTTATGCCATAGTATGGGAATCCTTTAAGGCACATGTTCTGTTTTTGTCACAAGCAAAGTTCAGATCCCTGGTCTAGTGTTTCTGGTGCTGTTTGTTTTGTGCATGTAAAACAGATCCATCAGGGCTGGGTCTGAGGAAGCAATGTAAGCCAGGAACATATCCCCTGTCAGTAGTCTCTAGTAGACTAAATACAGGGACAGAGCCTTCAGGCGATCAGTGTAGAACAGGGTATTCAAGCCCTGAATTCTCCTGGTGAGAAACCTTTGTGGACATTCCAACTCAAAAATATCTCCTTGCTTACTGTAATGGTTGAGATCCAGTGGTCCTTGACCTCCTACATATCAGTAAGTCAAGCACCTCAGCTAGTACTAAAAACATAGAAATAAACCTTTATCAGCAGATGACCAACACAGTGGAGAGATAGCTTCATCACCAAGTGCCTCCCCATTCTCTGGAATAAGCTTTGTCTTCAGGTGCAGTGTGAGTTACTGTTTTCCTTCAGTCTAAACATAAATGATTGAATGGGTGCAACAATATTTACCCCATGACTAAGTGGCTCAAGTGGGTACTGGCAAGGCATGCATAGTCTTTGGACTATATGGCCTTGAAACGCCAGTGAACCTAGGAAACAAATGGTAAATAAATAAATAAAAGTCTTACCATAAGTGCTAAGGTCATGTTTAGTTTTATTGTACTCTGTGGTTATGAGTTGAGCTTGGTGAATGTTTGGAATGTGAAATAGCTGTTGTTTTCTCAACACTTATTAATGTAATTAGTTCTGGCTAACTGAAAATGGGCATTGTCCATAAATTGTTGATGATATAAGTAGGCAGTTGTATATAAATCAGTGAAGACACCCATTATTGTAAGTGATTATGTTATTTGGTACGGCAGAAAGTATATATGTAATTATTTCTCCCTTTTGTCTAAGTCCACTGTTAAGATAAGCATACAAACACACACACACACACACACACACACACACACACACACACACACACACACACACACACACACACACACACACACACACACACACACACACGCACACACACACACATATTTGTTAACCAGAGTAGAGATTCAGTTTGGTTAAGAGACTTGCTTAAATGGAGGTTAATGGAACCAGACCCTAAGCTACAGGCTGACCTTGTTAATAGCTCAGAAGAATAATCAACTGCAATGCCTGATATATATATATATATATATATATATACACTGCACTTAACCATACAGTACCCCTGAGTCAGCCCAAAAAAGGGACATTTGCTTACTCAATTAACAAATTAACAAATAAAATGAAAAATAAAAGCTGTTATAGCAATGTCAGTAGCTCAGTAAATAGCACACTTGCTTTGGTTCTAGAAGACCAGAAGGCTGTGGGTTCTATTCCTACTCCAGGTAATCGGATTGTTGACATTGTAGTGTAGTGTTAGGGGAGTGCTGCACTCCTGAGTGTGTCTTCCTTTCAGATAAGATGTTAAACTGAGGTCCCATCTGCTTGAGTTGGTGTCAGCTCAGGTAGATGTTATAGATTCCATGTCACCTGCTTAAAAGAATGGGGGAAGTTCTCTGATGTCTTGGCCATTTTTTTTCGCCATCAGTATAAACACAACATCAGGTATTCCCTGAAAAAAGGCCAATAGCCCAGTGGGACAAACCCAGCCATCAAAAGGATAAATAAATCTGTATTCATATACATGATTTTCAGTGTGGTTTATTTTGAGTGAATACTGCTAATAAACATGCCTTGTTATTTTTTTATAGTAAACTGAAATATGTAGATAAAAAAGTAAATTAGAACTCCTGATAAGCAACATATAAGTGGTCTTAATTCAGTACAAAAAGCCCTTAATGTATGAAATCTGACTAATCTGTTCAGGCATACCTACACTTACAGGAAGGACACTTCTGTGTTTAAACTATCACATTAAACATTAATGGTCAAATTACAGCTGCTATGAGGTTTCAGAATCAATGATCAGTGATGTTTTTTCAGGTCAACAGAAATAGTATTATGTCTGAAAATTCAGTAGAATATTTGTTTTGGGTAATGTGCAAATACATGTAAAGATAATCACACAGCTGGTGTACATTATAATCTCAAAGAGTACTGATCCATACAGTAAGCTATAAGACTTTGAATAAGCTCCTTTAAGATTTTACCTCACTGTCTTAAAGTGTAGAATCTGATGTTGTTTTTGCTGACTAAAACAAAGAAACTCATAGCACGGCAAAGCAGTGGTAATATAATTTTCCGTGGCTTCTGAGAAATTTAAGTTATGCTGATGCAGTGTTATTCTACTATCATAAATTACTTTCTTTCCCTAATGGGATCATGAATTCCAAAGAACAATGTGGTACTTCATGTAGCCTGCCATTGGGCTTTAACTGATGTCATTTAATTGTTACAGCACTGAAGTATAAACCACAGAAATACATTTTAGCTTCTTCACTGTCTCGATCAATAATTGTTTTCCTTCATTCATTAGTATGTGTGCATGTTTTAAGAAGTCCCTTTATCTGTACAAGGCTTTGTTTTAGAAGTGCAGTGAACAGCAATGGAATATTTTAAAACAAAAATATTTATACTCTGTAGACACACATACCCAGAAACAAACATGTGTTCACAGCAATGCGCACAAATATTAAAAATTAATAAAAAGTTCTTAATTTTCAAGTTTAGTGTTTTTCACTTTAGGATAGGCTGATTTTTCTACCCTCATAAAACCTAAGTTAGAGAAACTATATAGAGAAAATTGATCTGATTTTAAATGCAGTGACATCTTTGATAAAATCAAATATGTTTGTAAGAGATACAAAGAAATTTAGTCTCATAACCATTAACACCTTGCCAATATCCACCCTCAGGTTGGCCACCCCTTACTAAAAAATCAGTCCCAACATAAGTTAGTGTGGACTCATTCAACAATCCCAGTTACATTTAAAGGCTGATAACAATTCACACTACTTAACAGGGCAAGTTTATGTCATAGATGGGAGGGGCATTGCATACTGAGTTTCTCTCTCCATCACATTCTGTTTATCTGCTGGAGACGTTTTAGGTCTCAGATCTGGTGTCTGTGGTGCTACTACACTTGTACAGACGCAAGAGATCAATAGTGACAGTGTAGGCATACAGAGATGACTCTCAACATAATTGCTTACAGTTAGACAAAGTTGTTGGAATGATAATGTAGACATTAAGAAGGGAAAAGAACACCACAATTCTCTACATCTGCTCTGCTCTAATATTGTTTACAGTTCTGACATTTTTTCTCACCGTGGTTGCTGACTACTAAGTAGTTGCTGCAGGCACTTTTCACCAAGTCATTCCCATCTGTGTTGTGAAAGTATGGCTGCACTGTCGATCTTCCTGGCAGTCATCAGAGCATTTTCTATTTTAAGCCATGTCTTTATCAGTGCAAGCCCATCAAATTTGAAAGGATCGGTATGCAGTGGGGTGTTAAAGATGCTAGCCCCTAGCCCCATTCTTCTTGAAGGGAGATGTGTCTGGCCTAACTGAGAACTGTAGGTGGAGAATACATGCTCCTAACCCTCCCCAAGGGAGACGTTATCTGGCTCTGGTTTGCCACCCTCCCAGCTCTACTAGTACCTGGGTCATTAACTGAACCAAGGTCATTTGGGTCACAGGTAGGGCTTCAGCATTCTACACACAAGAGGCAGCAATCTGGCTTCATTATGATACATGAACATTCTTGTAATTACCTAAGAATCTAGTGCTGATAACCTGTCTGTAGGACTTCCTCAGTCTCTCTGCAGGCCAAAAAGAAAATCACTCTAATAATACTCTTGTTTCTGTATAATTATATGCTTACATTGTCAAAGTCCACTACTTTAACTATATATATATATATATATATATATATATACACACACACACGTGTGTGTGTGTGTGTGTGTGTGTGTGTGTGTGTGTGTGTGTGTGTGTGCATACATATATATATATATATATATATATATATATATATATATATATATATATATATATATAGCGTCTATATTACTTAATCAAACATTTACATGTTCAAACATCACATGATCTACACCATATGATCGTTTCAATGGAGATCTCCACAGAGTGTGGAAATGGAAGTTTTCCATTGTCTGCACTGTACTGCGATCTCGGAGTTGGTATATTTAAAGAGCATGGGGTGTGGGGATGCAGAAGCGCTTGCCCCCCTGTTTAACCCTTCAGGTAGGTTTTTTCTGGGTTTTTTGTTCTGATTGTCTAACTTTTAAGAGTTTGAACATATGGTGCTGACCATATGGTGTTCGAACTTTTGGAAGTTCGATAATCTAATATAGACCTATATATATATATATATATATATATATATATATATATATATATATATATATATATATATATAGATTCACTTTAGAAGCTCAAAATACTGAAATATCGAAATTCAGTATTTCGAGCCCATAAAGTGGAATCCTGAGAACAGCAAAAGCTCATAAGTGCGAAATTCAAAACCTCGAATACCGGTGGTTTTGAATTTCGCACTTCTGAGGTTTCACGGTGGTTATGGATTCAGGTAAGTGTGTGTGTGTGTGTGTGTGTGTGTGTGTGTGTGTGTGTGTGTGTGTGTGTGTGTGTGTGTGTGTGTGTGTTATTGGTTTTGGGTAGGGGCTGTGGTGTGTGTCAGTGTGTTTTGTTGCTGTGATGTGTGTGTGTGCGAGGAGAATGTAGCTTGTGTGGTGGTGTTTTGTGTGTGTTTGTGTGTAGTGCGACCTCAGAGTGAGAATATTTACGTGGGGGGTGGAGGGGGGCTTGCCCCCCAGCTTTTATGTAGTAGAGAGCTTGTGTTTGTGTGTGGGGAGGATGGTGTGCGTGTGTGTGCAGTAGAAGTGCGAAATTCAAAATCTCCTGTGTGCAAGATTTTGAATTTCACGATTCTGAGTTTTCGTGGTTTCAAAAATTCGACTTTATGGCTTCAAAATACTGAATTTTGATATTTCAGTATTTTGAGGATATAAAGTGAATCCATATATATATATATATATATATATATATATATATATATATATATATATATATATAAAATCAGCATACAAATGTAAATGAAATTCAGTAGGAATTTGTGAATGTAACAAATGTAATAAGATTACAATCTCATTTATTCGAAATGCCCTCCTTTCAATGTTCTTATTTTTTGTAGTGATCTTATTTTATCAACTGACCCTATATGTAAAAATGGGGAAAAGGGGCTGTGGATGGATGGATTTATATACTTTTATTCATTTACCTTTACAATTGATGTGAGCAAGCATTTGCTTTTTTTTACATCAAGCTATAAGGATAAATGAAATACATATGGTTAGAACAAATACACTGAAATATGGTATTAAACCCATGAAATAATGTTTTATTTTCTATAAAAAAGAATAAACATAAATCATTATACAGTAATTCCACAGCAGTCATAACATGACGTACAAAAGATCTTTGCATAAGATTTGTTTGACAAGCAGGAACAATGCACAAGTCAGTTAGAGCATATCTCAGAATATTTAATTGTGGTTTGGAATATAAATTAATTTTCCATTCAGTAAATTACTCTGCTGACAAATGCACAGGTGCACCTTAAATTGTTTTTGTTTCAGTCTTCTATTATTCCTGATGTCTCCACACCCCAGCCCCCCTTTGATCTATTCACTTCTTTAGGTGCAAGAGCCCTACATCCCAATCACTCTCCTTCTGCAAGAGTTGTGCTAGAGCGATATTACTGATGTTCACAGCAGTCAGGGTTCTCTACCTAACTCTGACTTTTCCTTCTTGTGTAAACACTTAGATGCTCACGAGGTGACCTTGCAATACAGCTTTGTGAGGGAATGTCACCTATTTCAGTGTGTGGCATAAACTCTCTGAAGGTCATGCTCCCTTGCAAACAAGAACCTCTTTCTCTATCAAGGATGCTACAACAGAGCGTACCCCCAGGATATGCATGAGAGAGATGAGCAGATATCATCACCTCATCATTCCTCTTTCCCCTGTTTGCTTATCCATTGTCTGACCCATTAATCAAAAACATCAAGTCCAGCATGTATGGGTCATAGTCAGTGGAAGGTTATAATAGGGGCAATTCAGGCTGCCACCCAGAGTCCACAGCTCTATGGAGACCGATTGGGAATGCAGTTGGCATAATAGTTAAGGTCTTTAACTCACAAATAGAAAATACAGGATTTAACTCTCACCTCTGGTTATTGGCTAGGCTTATTCAGTCTGCAGACTGATAGCTTAATACTTATCCATGAACATCATATTTGTTACATCTGCATTTTTAGGACCGATGGTTGGAATGATGTTTAAGGTATTTACCTCACTGACAGAAGATTCAATGTTTGAGTCTCACTTTTGAGACAAATTGGCTACACTTAAAATGGCCCACAAGGACAACTAACTTTTTTATTTTATTTTATTTTATTTTACATTTGTTAACCGGGCTAGTCTGACTGGATATATTTCCATTTTCAGCAGAGGCCCGGGGAGAAAAGCTCCACATGAGTACAAATAACAGGTTACAGACTTGTAGCACTTCAACAAATACATCTTGATTACAAAAGGAAGGCGACTGAAAAATTTCAAGATAACAGTAAAATACATTATATTAAACATCATTACAACTTCTAAAAACTGGGAAATAATAAGAAAGACCAGGGAAAGAACTAAAACATTGAAACCTAAAACTAGATTACTAAGGATTAAACTACCTAGACTATCTAAATACTATCATCTTTAGCATTAATACATATTGTAACATGAGAAGAGAGAGTAAAGGGTCAGGAGTTAGCAAAAAAAGCAGTAGAATGACAGTGCAGAGTTGAAAAAGATATAAGCTTCTTGGGAATAGAGTCAGAGACACAAGGAATAGGATTTGTGAGGAGAGGGAGGCAAGGTAGCGATGGCCAGTTAAGGGGGGGGGGGAGAAAAGGGAGAGAAGAGAGTGGTAGGTAAGGGATTAACATTTAATCAGGATTTGAACAGGGACACATCCAGTGGCTTTTCAGGTAGATTCTAAGTTTTTGTTTAAACAAAATAGTAGATGGCATGGAAGTAAGTTCAGTAGGAAGTTGATTCCAGTGTTTACCCAAGGCATTTGAGAAGAGGGAGTCACCAGCTAGGTTATTAGATTTTGTTAAGGAAACTAGCAGTTTGTTTGATGAGCGGAGGGAGTTTAGATTAGAATATGTGGTTAAGAGGTTAGAAAGTGTTTGATGAGCGGAGGGAGTTTAGATTAGAATATGTGGTTAAGAGGTTAGAAAGTGCAGGTGTATTTTGACTTTGGTAGAGAGCTCTATGGACAACTGTAAGTTGGGAAAGAAGTAGCATGTTAGACAGTTCAAGCCAGTTAAGTTGCTGCAGATTCAAACAGTGATGTGTTCTAAAAGGCTTACCAGTAACAAATCTAGCTATGTTATTGTAGGTGGTTGACAGTTTGTGAAGATTGATTTTTTTGAGGTTAGTGTAGATTGGTGAGGCATAGAGAAGAGTAGAGATGAGATGAGAGTGGGCAAGAGTAGCTTTGGCTGGGGAGGTTAAGAAAGTCTTAATTCTATAGAGAGAGCCGAGTTTCCTGTTAACATTTTTAATGGTATTATTAATGTGACAGTCAAAGGTAAGGTTGTTGTCAATTGTGACACCTAGCAGTTTGGTAGTGGGGTCAGGTGATATAATGGTTCCATTATTAGATAAGATAGTGAAATCTAGTGCAGGGGATCTGTTAGTAGGCTTAAAGAGTAGGAGTTTGTTTTTTTTTTTGCGTTAAGGAGTAGGCAGCGTTTTAAGAACCAAGTTTCAACTTTGGAGAATATATCTTGAGTATTAGTTTGGAGTTCAGCAATGGATTTAGCAGAGCAAATTAGTGTGGAGTCATCAGCGTATTGTATGCATGTAGCCTGGGGAATAGCTGCTTGTAGGTCATTTATAAAGAGGGAGAAAAGAAGAGGTCCAAGGACAGAGCCTTGGGGGACCCCAAGAGAGATAGGTAGAAGAGATGATAGTTTCTTTTCCCAAAGAACGGCTTGTTTCCTATTAGAGAGATAGGAACTGAACCAGTGGACAGCTTTAGATTCTAAGGAAAGAGATTTGAGAATTTGTATAAGGAGAGAGTGATTAACCATGTCAAAGGCTTTGAATAGGTCGATAAACAGAGCTGAAGATAGGATGTTATTATTACGATTCTTGTTAATAAGGTCAGTAAAGGAGAGGAGAGCAGTGGTTGTGCTATGAAAAGGCCTAAAGCCATGTTGACAATTAGTAAGAATGTTGTTTTTTATTAGGTGGCTCATTAACTGCTGGTGTACACATTTTTCCATGATCTTAGCGAGTGGGGACAAGAGAGCTATGGGTCTGTAGTTGGAGTAATCATAGGAGTTACCTCCTTTGTGTAAGGGTATGATGTGTGAGATTTTCCAGATGTCAGGTATGGTTTCTTCACTTATAGTTCTATTAATGAGAATAGATATGGGATAGGCTATTTCGGAGGCTGCTTTTTGAAGGAATTCGGATGGAAGTTGGTCTGCTGAGGGGGAGCATGGTTTGAGTTTATGGATACATTTCTGTATAAAGGAGGTAGAGATGGGTAGAAGCCTAAAGGTTGGTAGTTTGAGGGATACAAGGTCAGGAATGTTAGTGTTGTCACTAGAGAGATGAGAGGCCAAGGCATTAATAGTGTCAGTAAAGAAAGAGTTGAACGTATTGGCTATATCAAGGGCAGTATTCTTTTCAGACCCCGATGGGGATGGAGTGGAAGTCTGTCCAGGGTGAAGAAGTCTATTTAGGGTTGACCAGAATTTTTGAGGGTTGTTGTGATTAGCTTGCTGGAGGTTACTAAAGTAACTCCTTTTATCAGTGAAGATGGCTTTTTTGGTAGTGTTTCTTAGGTGCCTGAAAGTCTGTTGGTCTATAGGAGATTTGCTAGTTCGCCATTTTTTCCATGCTTTATTTCTAAGTAACATTTTTTGTCTTGTGTCATTAGATAGCCAAGGGGCAGGTTTAGATTTAATTCGGATGGAGCGTTTTGGAGCATGGTTATCTAGAATTTTTAGGAATGTGGTGTTAAAGTATTGGACAGCTTCTTCAAGAGGCAGTGTCTTTACTGGGTTCCAGTTACTGGCATTTAGTTCAGTTTTAAATTGAATAGTGTTGAAATGTTTGAGATCGCGTAGTGTTCTAAAGATTGGAGTATTGTAAGGGGCATTTTTCTGTCTTATAATATAAGTTAAATTGTGATCACTAAAGTCATCAGGTAATGTTCCAGACTTATATTTTAGTAGAGGTTTATTCACGAGAATCCAAACAATAATACTTTCTTTGTTATTAGGTTTGTTTATCCTAGTAGGGGTGTTTATTGTCTGTGTAAAGCCATGGAGGTTGATATGAGAGGTTGGGTTATTAGTGTTAAAAGAGGTCCAGTCTAGGTTAAGGTCTCCTAGTATTATGGTTTCTTGTGGGTGGGTGGAGGTGGTCCAACTGAGGATATTTTCTAAGGTAGTAACGTTGTTGCCTGGTGGTAGATAAATACAGATAATATAGATAGATTTTTTAGGGTTAAGTTGAAGCTTTGAGATAAGAAGTTCAGACTTGCTAATGTCCAGGTTGTCAAAGGGTACTAATGTTATATTGAGTTCATTTTTGAATAAAAGAGCTACTCCTCTGCCTTTTTTAGTTTTGCGGTCGAGTCTTAAGATGTTGTAACCTGGGGGGGGTGATTTCATTGTCTGTAGTGAAGGGTTTTAACCAGGTTTCAGTTAAACAGAGAATATCAAAGGAGTGGTGTTCGAGAAGGGAGTGGAGATGGGTGATTTTGTTATTGACACTTCGTATGTTAAGATGCCCTATGAGTAGGGTATTAGTGTTGGGGGTTGGTATCAGTGAGGAAGAGATTAGTGTGGTTGGTATAATGTCTGATGAAGTAGTGAAGGGCCCTAGGTTTGGGTGAATGTCCCCATCTGCCAAGGTAGAGTGGGTAAATTTGAGGTAAGCTTTGTTAGACAAGTTCAGGAAGTATTTTAGTTTCTTAAGCATGGGATTTTGAACTTTAATATGAGATAGCCTGTGATATTTAGCTAGGAGGTAGCTGGGGGTAGAAGTTATATTTAAGTGAGTAATGTTTAGGCTATTGAAATCTGAGGCTGTATGTTTGGGAGTGTGGTGAAAGTGGTAGTTGAGGCATGATTCATAATAGGTCAGGAAGTAGGGTAGTTGGAGAGCAAGAGAAATAATCAATAGAAGTGTTTGTTTTGTCAGTGCAGTTTTTGTTACAGAGTTTTTAGAAGAAGTGTTGAAAGCTTTGTAGGACATGTTTATCTGTGAAGAAAGGAATTAACTAAGGAGTTAGGTGCAGATTATAGAATCAGTAAGAGAAGCCAGTAGGAAGAGTTAGAGTAAGTATTTGTCTGTGTGTGGAAGGGTGGAGATAGGGGAGGTGATGGAGGAGGGTGTGGTTGGGAGGGAGGTACAAACTAGAGTAGGAGTTTTTGATAGGTGTAGTCAAAGGGGGTGTGGTATGTGAGGTATAAGGCTAAAGGCTCGTGGGGTGGGTGGGATAAGGGGGTAGGGAGGGGAGCAAAGCAGGACAGAAATAGCTAGAGAGGAGAGCGAGTCAATCAGTTTAGCAAGCTGAAACGTTACAGTTTCCTAAGCTATGTAGTGTAAGCAGTAGGGCTTGGAGAGAAAGGTACAGGAAGATGGAGAGGAGAAGGCAGTTTTACAAAAATATAACAGGCATAAGGTATGTGTAGGAATACATAGGGATTAGCAGTGGGTCCCTGAAAGGAGTATGTGAGAGTAAGTAAGAAAGCAGAAAAGTCAAGATACAGTCATCTGGAGAATCAAAAGGTGGGAAGAAGAGTGAAAGGAATGCAACAGCCAGGGAAGTAGTGTAGATACAGCGAGGGAACAGAAAAGGACAAGGCGAGCAGGACGTCGCTACAGTGGTAAAGCTGGTAGAGGAGGGAGACTCTAGGCCAAACAGGGGCAGGAGGGAGTAGCTAGGAAAGATGAAAGGGGAACTAGTAAACTGCAGGTAGGCAAGGGACAAAACAGTCCTAACTGGAGCCACGTGAGTGCTGCCCACAAGAGGAAAACACATAAAATAATATAATTCGGCAAATAGACATACAGTCCGTAATGTTGAGAGTAAATATCAATAGACCATCATTCAGGAGGAGCTAGGGGTGCTTCCTGGGTGCCAGCACAAAAAGGCCTGCTTTGTATCTTCTGGGAATCCAAGTGAGATAGGCCAGTAGGGAGGGGACAACCCGATGAGGAGGCACAAGGCTTAAAATGCTGGAATACAAAAACAGAACAGGAGGGTTAGGAAAATAGGTAACAGGAAGAACATAGGAGGTTAGCATAGAAGAGGGTTAACATGAGATTGGGTAACAGAAATAACATAGGAGGTTAGCATAGAAGAGGAAGGAAAGATATCATGTATGAAGTATACAGGTACAAGAGAAAGAAAATAAAAATATCTGCAAATCACAGCAACAAGTATTACAAGGTAATGTACATTTCTAGTAGCACCAGATATAATGCAGTAATACAGGTTACCTAAAGTAGTTATTCAAAACAGGGTCATAGCAGTTGGGAGCTAAAAGCTCAATCACATTCAAATAGGGTAGGAAAGTATACATGCAAGGTGTAGGTATCGTGTATTATATTACAAATCAGTTAGGCATATCTTATGAGTTAACGCTAATCACCCTGTACTGGGCTAACATCAGTAGTATCCTTGTTTCAAAAGAGGAGTAATTCCTTAGCAACTGTTAACAGTGGGAACATGGAAGTAGGCATCATTGTAATAGCGTTAAACATAAGTACGGCTTACATATAACTTTAGCGACTAAAATCCCATACATAAAATGGAGGTCTTAAAGGTCTCTAGTGACTAAATACAGGGCAATAGTAGTACAAATCCTTAGAGTCTAATTACAGTAGAAAATAAACCAAGGTTAACAAATGTCTAGCGTCTAAATGCAGTAGAAAATAAACCAGATTAGCCTATGTCCTAGCGACTAAAATCCCACCCACAAACTACTAGTTTAATGAGTCTCTGGTGGCTAATACAGTGGCTGTAAATTAGATATACATATGTCCTAGCGACTAAAATCACAAACAGAAACCACCAGTTTATAAGTATCTGGTGTCTAATACAGTGGCTATAACATTTAAAGATCCCTCGAGTCAAAATGCGGTGGAAAATACAACCAACGACAAGCTGTTACAAGTTTTAGTGCAGAGGAAATTACTCAGCAACAAGCCGCTACTAACAGCGTTCGTAGTATTTTAGATTAAAAGGGCCACAGCACCCGCAGGACACCACACAGCAGTGTAACACAGGAGGAAATAACGACAGGCCTTAGCGTCTACAAGAGAACAGTGTACAATATAGCCCATGAGAAAACATAACGCTAAATGGATTTACTTATGGAATTGGGGGATGGCATAATGGTTAAGGTGTCTGCATCTAGGACACAAGGTACAGGCATTGCTTCTCACCCTTGGTCATTGTCTGGTTATTGGCTAGGCATGCTATAGTCTGCAGACTGATTGTCTAGTATGAACCTATAACCAGTGCAGGCATAGGCCACTGCAGCTGAAAGTATTGGCTATTATTGATTTATTTATTTTTAAAGTAAAGAGGTGCAGCATTTCTTTACTTCAGAAACAAACAAAGAAATAAATGAGCAGCTACACTTATTGAATTATTTATTTTTTAAGTTTTGTTTGGACTGATGGAGTGCAAGATTGCTTTGCCAACCGTGGCTTGAATTTGCTTAGACATCTATTATTTTTGTGGACAGCTGCTGAGTTGTTTATTGCCATAATTACTATTAGGACTACCTGTAAACATAACCCATTCTTGTGAAAACCTGAGTGATAGGTAAGCTGTATTTATTTTGCATATACAGCTATTTTGGGTGAGAGCCTCCTGTAGTCATCATGTTGTGACGAAACTGCATAGCATAAAGCAACTTACTTTTGGTCTATGATGTGATGGACTTTTCCTAAACTGAGGGAGTTAGAACTGGGTTTATGAACAGAACTCATAGGTTGCATACTGAACTGTGTCTCAGTGATTGTAGGTTAGTATTATTTGTTTGCTTCAATACCTGACTGGACTTGGTTACTTTTTACTGTTTTATTTTGTTTTCACAGGGCCTGATCTACCATGAGTGAAAATTTGAGTAATAGTGATTTACTTTATTTCTCTTCATCACTTTCTTCCATGCATATCTTTTATAAGCATGTAAAGCTGAGCTGAATGGTACTACAAGATGGAGAAGGATAAATAATTCTGAGCTGAGTGTTGTCTTAAGATGAGTATGGATTCTATATATAACCCCTTGTGGAGAGTGATGCAGATTTGCTGTGATCCACTGTGACCCACAGTGTTCCTCTTATTTATTAACTGTTGTGTTCTCTAGTTTTGATATTATCCCCACACCTTATTTTTTCTGTTTTATCCTTCCTGTCTGTGATGTGCATTTTCAATCCTTGTACATGTTTACTTCAGTGAATGGGCCAGTTGTGCAAGTGGATGCCATTGCCTCCTAGCAGCAAGGGATTCCCTGGTTCTGTTGTAATGTAGGATCCATCCTGTTTGAAATCTGCATGTCCTCGCTGTGTTCATGTGGGTTTTCTCTGGGTGTTGAGGTTTCCTGCCACATTCCAAAGAAATGCAGTGGGTGAATTGGTGATGTCTGAGTTGTTTGAAGGTGTGTGTGTGTGTGTGTGTGTGTGTGTGTGTGTGTGTGTGTGTGTGTGTGTGTGTGTGTGTGTGTGTGTGTTCTGATATGTAATAAAAGCTTAGTAATCTACTCCCATTTCCACCGTTGCCTAATAAATTCCATGGACAGTGGTGGCCATTCATAGGATCACTATAGGAGTTGGTTGTGATTTATAAGTGTGAATAAAATGAAATGTTTTCCTCCCATGCATCACAGTTCTGTAACTGATAAAATATTTGTTTTCCTGTCATCAAACTCACAATATCAGGTAGTTTCTGAACCATACATTTGGCACTGTCACTCATTCACTTCCATGTTTCTCATTCACCTCTCCTCTTTTCACCTCTCCTAGGTTGATATACTGGATATGCCCTTTTCCCCATTTGCTACTGGTAGTGGTGCATTGTTCTCCCTTATTATCTATTTATTACTAATTACTCGTTTAATATGGTGACTTCCAAGATGGCTGCACACTGAGTAACAGCTTAATTTCAGCTCTGCCAGTCTGAAAACAGAAACTCAGAAAAAAGAGCCAGTGAATTTCTCTTTTTGGGTAAATTTAAGTTACTGGCTAGTACATGCACCGCCTGAATGCCAGCAAAGAAGACATTTAGAGAACCTGAATGAAAATCAACCACAAAAGGTGAGGAAAAAACAGTGTCTGAGAAGAATCCTGCAGCTGTGCAGCAAAAAACAGTTCAAGGTCCAGCTTTAGTGCAAGACATGACTTTGAGTAATCTAGACAAAAAAAATAAGTTACATGTGCTCAGAGCTGATAAACACTGAAGGTGTAGATCAACTCAAATAACAAAAGGCTGGAAAAAGTGGGGAAAGATTTAAATAGATATTCAGATCCACTGATAAAATTGCAACAATGAGAGGTCAAAGTGAAGAAAATTCTTTCTTGGTATGAGACTGCTGAAGAACAGATGTTTCAAAAAATTGTAGAATTAGAGGCAGAGCAAGTTGTGAAAACCTGAGATTTTCTGCTGTACCAGATAGACTGTAAGGAACAATGAACAATGAAACAAATAAGCAAATGGACTGATATTCCACAGCAGGGGTTGTTAATTGAAAGGACATAATGTGTGTATGTTCCAAACCTGGAAATGAGAGAGCAGCCAAGACCTATATTAGTAAAGATGTAATCCTACCAGCAGAAAGAGTTGATTCTTATAAAACGGGTACAGAAGAGCAAAGCACTAAAAGTTGGAGACAGTAGAGTGTTTGTGAAAATGAATACTCACTGTACACCAGAAAGAAGAGGAGTAAATGTATTACAGCAATCACAGAATGTCGAGAGGCAGGTGAGAGATTCAAGCTGCTGTAATTAGCTATTTTCAAATATATATATTTTTTCTGGAGGATCAAAGTCATTTTTTTGATGTAGAACAGGCTAAAGATAACATACAAAAGCCTGCCTGACTAAAAGTGAGCTATCAAACAGAAGGGATTTCTTATTCTTCTCATGATAAAGCTCATAGACAGACTTTGCCAGTGAGACCTTTTGCAGTGTTCCAAAGGAAAATGTTTTGAGAGACAGAAAAAAAAGCATAACAATTTTTCTTCTTAGTATTTTTATGAAACATTTCATTGCATAAACTGCATGTTACATAGTAATGCATTTTCAATTATTTCTGTGTGTTATTAGGATACTAAATTAAACAGGTGTCTGTTTTTTCTTATTCTTCTTTCTTCTTTCTTCTTTTTTAGTAGGAATTGCAATGTAAAAAGGAGAAAACCTAAAAAAGACATATTTACCTTAAAAGGTTGTAATCTTGGTTTGTTGAGTTGGGGGTGGGTGGTAAAAGTATACAGATCATGATATAAGTAAAGTTGATACTTTTTTTTTTTTTTTTTTTTGCATAGGGGGATGACTGGAGTAAGGCCCTTGGGTTGATCTAACAACAAGCTTTGTGTGGAAGCATGTAAAGAAGAGAACACTGAATAGAATGAAAAGTTTTCTTTCAGCAAATAAATCTTCACAGTGTAACATGAGAAGCTTGTAGCTAAAGGCAACTATCCATCTGGTTCTTATGTTTCTATGGAGAAAAGCTGATAAGAGGGCCATACATTTTAATGCTAAAAAGTTAATGTTTTCTGAAAGCATTCAATTGTTTTCTATATCTGGGAGAGGAATAAAAATAAGACAAAAACAGACAGCAGTTACCGTAAGTAGAAGCATAGGCTGTTCCATGAATCTTAGCATGGGTAACCATTATTATAGGTCAATTAAAGCCTGTAAGTGTAGCTGTCAATCTGGGACCATTGTTCCTATTAGGAGAGTTCAGCTTTATTATGTGAAGATGTACATAATTGTGTGTGTGTTTCTATTAAGTTAGCAAACAGGTTATGAGGTATTCAGGGGGTGTTTTTGAGGGTTTTCATTAAAACAAAAAGTATTGTAAGATGTGACATAGGTTCAAATGGACATGACAAGAACAATTGTATAAAAGATCAACCTTTCAAACATTAGTGCAAGCATGTAACACAAAAGCTGAAAAAAGATATTTAAAAAAGCTGTTATCCATAACAGGTGGGAACAATAACTTCTTATCATAATGGCAACACTTTCAATATTATCTTGGAACATGAATGGTCTCATGGATGTATACAAAAAAGAAAGAGTAGTGAACTATATTAAGAAATGCAAAGTGCAAATAGCTATGCTATGGGAGACACATTTGGAAAGAACTGAGCATATGAATCTGATAAAGAAAGGATTTTACAGTGGATATTCAGCAAAATATCTGGGATAAAGGAAAAGGGGAGTACTTATATTAATCGCTAAAGGAGCTTCACTAGTGATAGAAGAGGGAAAAGATGGTGGGTTTGTGGTAGTAAGGGGCTACAGTCAAGGAGGAGGATTACTCTGGCATGTATTTGTATTTCACCTAAAACTGTTACAATGGAGCTTAAGAAAGAAATAATCAACTTTCAGGAGGGAATACTACTTATAGATGGGGGCTGGAACTTGATTTGCAACAATAAGAATGTATCTTGGGACCTAGAAGGGAAAATTTAACAAAACAGGAATTCAGTAGCAGAAACGCAGAGAAAATTTACATTTCACTCCCCAAGACACAACAGTTAGGCTAAGCTAGACAGAAATTGTATTTCACAGGAACATGTGCATTAAATTGCAAGTTTTGATACATATCCAATAACTGTATCAACTCATGTGCCAATAAAAACTAAGATAGAAATGCAGGGTAATAAAGTAAAAATAAGACACACTTTCTCACTTACCTGTTAAGAAGAGAGGAATTTAAGCAATGGATAGTAGAAATTATTCAGGGTGTATTAGAGAAGACAGAAATTTCTTCAGAAGATATAGCTAGGGAGCGGGAATAAAATCAAATTAAAGTGCAGTTTGCAAATAGGGTAGAAATAAAATAAAAATAGATTTGGTTAAGAAGTAACAAAAATTATTTAGAGGGACTGGCAAAGGTTAAAATATTGCAGAATAAGGGGGATCTCACAGAACAAGAAGAGGTGCAACTGCAGAGCATTAAAGGGAAAATAAGAGACTACCTAAAATATGCATGAATTTAGAAAGATTGCTGTAAAGCATTTTTTTTTCTGGAAAATAACTCCACAGAACAAAAACAATTGGCACAATTACTCAGGCAACAGAATTTAGATAAGGTTTTTGCCAAGCTTTGGGAGACTTTAACAAGGAAAATAACCAAGATCCTGTTGGAGTATTAGAAATATTTTTAAATTTTATGAAAATCTGTATAAAGCAGAGAAATGTGGAAATCAAGAAAAAGCACAAATGGAAATATTTATGGAAGAATTAAATATACCAAGGTTAACAGTTAGGATAGGAGGAGATGAGATAAAAATGGTGATGTATAACCAATCAACAGGAAAGTCTCCAGGAATAGGTAATATTCCTGTGGAAATTTGGAAGCCATGAGGGAGAAAGTGATAAAGATCTAGAAAGTTTTGTTTAACAGTATTTTAAAGAGAGTAGAGAAGCAGCAACATCCCGGAAGAAAGATGTGGTGACTGTAATACCTAAAGTTGGTGAAGACCCATCAGATCCAGCCTCATATAGGCCCATTTTGTTTCTAAACCATAATTATAAACTGTTATGTCTATAATAGCTAAAAGAATGGCAAAGGTATTGCCAAAATTGATAGATATGGATCAGTGTAGTTTTGTGGAGGGGGGCAAACATTTGACAACATTAATAGAACAATGGTGATCCAGAGGGAAACAGAGTGTAAGAAAATGTCCCTATTGTTGGAAGGTCTTAATGCAGAGAAAGCATTCTACAGAGTAAGTTGGAATTTTATGAGAAGGGCAATGGAATCATTTGTATTCCCTGACACAATAATAAGGTTAATTAGGAAGGTATATGAGGGGATTGTAGGTAAAACAAAAAAGTGAGGGCATTCCTCTCTGATAAGTTCTGTCTGAAGAGAGGAACCAGCCAAGGGTGACCACTTTCTCCTTTGTTATTTGTGTTGTATTGAAAACCATTGGCAAAGAAAATAAGGGACTCCGAATTTCAAGGATATAATTGGTCTGGTAATCAAGATAAAAAGTTAGCTTTATTTGCAGATAATGTTATTTTTCACCCAATAAAACCAGAAAAAGACATCTCAGTGCTAGGGAAGATTCTGAAATGGTTTCAAGTATTTTTGGCAAAAAAACTAATGACTATAAATCAATGGCTATCACTGTAAACTATGTAACCACACACAGATTGGTTCAGCAATACCCATATTTATGGGGACATGATAAAAAGAAGTACTTAGACGTATGGGTTAAAAGGGATTCTGTTATGGCAGCTAAGAATATGTGAAAAGAGACTAAACAAAAGATAATACAAAAACTGAGGATCTGGAAGCTCTTGTTTATGGATGTGGATAGCAAAATACAAGCAGTGAAAAAGCTTTTAGACCCTTTAGTTTTATAGGTTCATAGGTTCATAGGTTTATACTAGGCTATCTGCCCTAAGGCATTTATAAGCCTAGCCCAAATTTTTGTGGCTTACGCCACCCCTTATATGAAAAAATACTGTGCCCATTAGTTTGTTGTGCCTCTGTCCAGCAGTGAGACAGAGATGATTCCCAGGATAAACCTATGATCTCCCATCCGCAGGTCAAGATTTCTCTTGAACAGAGCCAGCGAGGTGCTCTGCCTCACATGGACCGGGATTTTATTCCACAGCATAGGGAGTCTCTGAGTGATAAATCTATCCCTCCAGCATGTCCTATTTATATCCGTGCTAAGGTTTAAGTCGCTTGCTCTAGTGGTTTTGGTGGATTTGGATTTTTTGAGGTGGAGCATGTCCATTAATTCCGGGTTGGACATGGCCTTGTATGTCAGGCACATGTCACCTCTGAGCAGATGGTATGCAACTGAATAGAGCTGGAGTTTCTTCAATCTGGCAGCATATGACAGATTTTGGAGTCCCTTTATCCTTTTGGTGAGGAACTTTGGGGTCTCTCCAATTGCTGCAGATGTCGGGTGCGATACATCCCGAATGGGGCATTGTACTCGATCATTGGTCTGATAAGTGAAGAGTACAGGGGAACAATGACCTCACTAGATCTGGATGTGAATCCCTTCATGATCAGGTGGGCAATGTAGAAGGTCTTTCTAACCACTTTAGCAACGTGAGTGTCAAAAGAAAGGCCACTGTCAACCTGGGTCCCCAGGTCCCTGATAACCTCTTCTGTGCTTAGTGGATTGCCACCTATATGGTAGCTTGGGGTTACCTTGTTTTTCCCGAAGGGTATGACTATACATTTTTGGCGTTTAACTTCAGGCCATGGCTCTGGCACCAGCTATCTGTTTCCGTGAGTCCCTTCTGAAGGATATCCGTGTCCGATGCACTTTCCACTATGGCGCCCAGTTTGCAGTCGTCTGCAAACTTTGTCAGCCAAAGTCCTCCCATGTTGGCCTGTACTTCTGAGAAGTAGATGCCGAACAATAGGGGGCCAAGGACCGAGCCCTGTGGGACACCGCTTGTGACCGGCTTGGAGTCTGACATAGCGCCAGCAACTCTAACCCTGTGGGTTCTGTCCTTAAGCCAGTTTGCAACCCATCTTGTGACATATGGGTTTACATTTAAGCTGGTAAGTTTTTCTACAATACCAGAGTGGGGTATTGTGTCGAAGGCCTTTGCAAGGTCAAGGTAGGCTGTATGGATTGCCTTTCCCTCATCAATGGCCTTGGTGACTGTTTCGAAGAAGTCGACCAAGTTCAAAAGGCATGATCTGCCCTTGACGAAGCCAAACTGGGTCGGGTCCAATGTCTGCAAGTCCCCTATATCTTTGTTTATGAGCTCCATTATGATCCTCTCCATAGCTTTGCAGACTAGACTTGTTAAGCTTATGGGGCTGTAATTACCAGGGTCCATAGAGGCACCGCCTTTGTGGAGTGGGACCACAGTTGCCGTACACCACTCCTTGGGCACGTATCCTGTGGTAAGGCTGAGATTAAACAGCTGCCTTATGTGCGGGTTTAATTCCTCATTTAGCTCTTGTAGCACACAGCCGGGGACACCATCCGGTCCCATTGATGCTGTGTTTTTAGCTTTAGAGAGAGCAGCTTTCACCTGTGCATTTGAGATGTCTGGGAGGCTACACTCTGCTGGGATAGTTATCTCTCCTTTAGGGGGGGAGAGGGGGGTGAAGTTTGCACTGAACCTGTCTGCCAGTATGTTGGCAATGTCTGTGGGTTCAGTGATTTTGTATCATTTTGGACTAATTCTGAGCATATCTGGGAGTTTCCACCCAGGTTCCTAACATAGCTGAAAAAAGGCCTTATGATTGTCCTTTGAATCCATGGCAATTTTTCTCTCAAAATTGGCCTTAGCTGATTTTATGAGTGCTCGTATTTTTTACTAATAATGATCAGGGGTGACTTCCCTTTTATGGATTTTGTTCTATCATGTAATAGCTTTCTCCTCTTATTGTAAAGTTTGTTAATGGCTGGGGTCCACCAGACTGGACGGTTGCCCTTTGTGGAAAGAGTCTTGGTTTTATTTGGGATTGCCTGATCCATGCAGTCCTGGAGGTGTTCATAGAAGGCATTTGTAAGGGCTTCCACAGCTTGGGTTGTGGTTTCCACTGGCTCAGGGGCCTTGAAGGATACCACACCAGTCTTGAGTAGTGTGAAGTTTGCTTTAGAGAAGTTCTTCACTGTGGTCTTTTTTGTTTGGGGTGGGGGCGGGATGTGGATTTCCAGTGAGATTAGTTTATGATCAGATCTCACCAATGAGGGATATACTTCCGGTGTGGAGCATTTTGTCCCCATGTTTGTGATAATGAGATCTAGTATATTTTCTCCTCTCTGCTACTTTATGAATATATTATTATACACAAGCCAGGCATATTGTAGCAACCAGAAGAGAAGTTATGGATAGCAATTAATAAAGAGTTAAAGGATTTTATCTGGGAGGCCAAGAGAACAAGAGTCAAATGGGATAAGTTGATCCTTCCAATAGGGCAAGGTGGTTTGGGATTACCTGATTTGAAGGGATATTTTAGAGCTGCAGAGTTAAGGCTCCTATACATAGTGCACATAGAAAGCTATAATTCAAGATGGAAAGGGGTGCTGATGAATAGAGAAAGCTCAAGAAATAAGGAGAGAATGGGATTTTGGTGCAGATCCTTAAGGAGAACAACAATAATCATATATAATAATATATTCATAAAGTAGCAGAAAGTATTCTAAGAAATAAGCCAACACAGGGATGGAGAAAGACTATTCTGCTGAAAGGAATGATTGCAATTAGGGGTACAGAGCATAGGCAAGAGGGGTCTGGAATTTATTGGAGAAAAATGGCAAAGTAGCCAAGGTACTGGGAGCAAATAATTAGAGATAGAAAGGTAATAGAATGGGAAGAGGCCAAGGATGGATTTGGACTGCAGGCCAGAGAATACCTTCCCTATAAAGGGCTGATATCAGAGTAGGCAAAGAGAAAGAGATAGTGGAATCCTAAGTGAAAGACCAGCATTAGTAGAGTTTTTAGTTGAATCTAGAACATAATTTGTTGTTAAGAAAGGGATAATTAATAGGGCATATAAACTATTACATGATAACTATAGGAATCAATCAGAGGAGGTTAGAAAAGATTGGGAAGAGAGACTGGATAAGCAATTGACAAAGAAACAATGTGAGGGTATATGTATGGCTCCCAGATATGCAACAAAGTCTAGAAGATTTAAGATTTTGCATAGTTTTTTTACCGCAAGCAAAGTCGGAAGATCTTTTCCTCAGGTAGATTGCAAATGTTGGAATTGTGATACTGAAGAAAGAGATAACCGGAAACTTATTTTTTTGGGAGTGTAATGAACTTGTAGGCTTTAAAAATTCCCTAGACTCTACTCTGTCAGAAATACTGGGTTAACAAATTAGTGTAACTAGGCAAAATCATTTTTCAGCTGGGATACAGAATCTGAATTGCCTAGCCTTAGTAAGGCCTTGCTAAGTTTAATTCTGGTGGCTGCCAAAAAGCAATCACTGAAAATGGAAATCAAAGTCTAAATCAACCATATTTGAAGTAGTGAATATAGTAACAGGGAAAAAGAACTGGAAGTGTAATCTTTAGAAAAGGGTAGGAGCAAATTACATAGAAAAATATGAATTGTGGGAACAATACATGCAGAATAATGTTTTAGAGGAGGAATGACTTTTAAGGGAAGACAAGAATTGTGTAAGTTATGTAATGTTGGATTGACAATCACTGTGCAGAAGATTAAATCTGATACATACTGTAATTAAGTATATGTCAATATAGTTTGTTTTCATGTATATAAATGTATGATTGCCTATGTGATATGTGATAATTCAATAAAAGATGATTAAATTAAAAGAAATACTCTTTTTAATATGAGGGAGATCCTATCTTTGATACTTGTCAATGAAGGCATCTACTTTTGTTTGTCGAAAGCTCATTCATTCAACAAACAAAAGTCCGACCCCATTTATGCGAAAGTGCACTTAAATGAAAGTGCACTTTCATGAATACTGTACCAATAATATAAAAAAAGACACACTGCAGCACGGAAGCACACTACAGTGTGGATAAGGAAATATACCTCTTTCCCCACTGTAGTGCAATCTTGGAGTTAGTATATATAAAGTAGCAGGGGTACAGGGGGGCTTGCCCCCCTGCAAAACTGCCTTTGCAGTGTTTTATTTTTTTTTATATTTTACCGGTTCGGTAAACCAGTATTCATGAAAGTGCACTTTCATTTAAGTGCACTTTTAGGTAATTGGGATCATACTTTTGTTTTTTGAAAGAACAAGCTTATGATCAACAAAAGTAGACCCCAATAAAGCACTTAAACCTGTCATTTAGGACCTGTTTCCATTCGATGAAATAAATAGAAAATTGTGCCGGTCTAGGTTTGCATCTCACCACAATGGTCCTCTCTCTGTAGTAATACCAAAGCCAAGAGCAGTGTACAAACTGCATAACTTTGAAAACATTACTCTGTTTTCTATCTGCTGATGTGCAATAGTTAAGATGTTCCTTAATCAGTTTGTAACATGTATTTTTAAAATTTACTAATGACTTGTATAGACCAGTTCATGATTTTAGAATGAGAAATAAAAATGTGTCCAGGTAGTAAAATGTAGGAGTATATAGAAGAATATTATTAAAATTAATGTATTATTTCCTGCTTTTTGTATGCACATGCTTATTTCAAGAATTATTTTATACCACTCCAGCATCTCGTAGTTTTTCTGAGTGAGACTAAAATGTGCTTAAATGCTGAACTTCCATAGCTTAGTTAACATACATTTATTTATTCATCTTTCTATTTATCTATCTTGTCTAGCTTTCTATTTTCTTTCTAAGAATAAGAAGTGACAGGTGACAGTTGAGTGCAACATACTGTATTTTCAATGTCCAGTAAATACCAGGAATAGTCTTGAATGCTGCAACTGTTTAATGATGCAGACATTTTCATTTAACCCAGAAAGGATACCACTGAGATGGCTGAGAAGTAAAAAGAAACTTCCATGGATGTATTGCTGTTTGTTATTGTCGTCAGTAACATTTATGGTGTATTGAACACTGGCATAGTGGTTAGCACTGTTGCCTCACAACACTTGAGTCTCTAGTTCACTTCTTGGCTGTGGAGTTCCCCATGCAGAATCTGCATATCCTTCCTGTTTCTGCCTGTTTTTTTGCTGAATCTTATGTTTTTCTTTTCCATCCCAAAGATGTGATGTAGGTGCGTTGGAATTCATATGAACTGCCCATGCATGCGTAAGTGAGTGAGTGTGTGCATCCTGCAGTGGGTTTGTGCCCCAGTCCCAGTTCATGGTTAGTTCCACTGCCCTGTACTTAATGAATGCTGGGATTGCTCCCAGCTCCTCCATGACCCTGCATAACATTAAGCTGGTAATCATGAAATAAATGAATTAATTAAAGTTATGGCTAATTATTTACACTGTTAAATGGAGGTACAAATAGAATGATATGCAGTAAAAGTAATGTGTGGCCTCTGTAGCTGCTGCCTCTGCTTCATCTCCTTTACTGAGTACCATTCTACTGAGCATGTTGATTTATTTTGTTCTCCTTTCTATCAGCTCTTTCTGAATGAACAAAATTTGCTGGGGAATACAGTTTTTTTATTGTAAATGATGAGTGTGGACATTGGTGGGTTATAATGACAGTAGTTCAATTGAAAATTTTACTAGCACTGATTACTAAATTTTGTTTACTTCTTGCTGGAAAAATAATAAAGACTACAAATTTAAAATATATTTAAACCAATTTTTATTAAATAAAAAACATACAATTTTAAAATAGTCCGGTGGGTAAGTATGAACTTAAAAACTCAGCAATGTGACTACAAAAGAACACATGCATTTATGGACAGTGTGTAGGCCCATGGTTTAAAAACAGCAAAGCACCTAAAATACATAATCCACTGCTGGTCAGAGTAGGAGCTTTATCCATCTATGAACAGTTGTCATAGCTCTAAGCCAAATTGATACAGTCATGTAAACAAATCATTGTAAACAAATCATGTTTGCAGTTGTATACATGTAATAGTGATGAATTAATCATGAAATGAGCAGCTCCAAGGAATATTAAAGTGGCAAGATAGCACAAATTCTACCCATAAACTTATTATTAAAATTGGTATTCTAATCAAATTGCACTCTATTAAGGGACAATAATAATGCATAATCTAGGAATTTCTCAACTGGAAAATGTAATTTAATCCTACACTATTACCCTAACTTACATAAAATAGATTTAAGCAGATTTTATACTTTAACAAAATGATAAAAAAGACCTCAAAACTGCATTCATATTAGAAAGTTATGAAACCCACTTTAAATAAATTGGACTCAGTTACTTATCAATTGATTGCCTGACTTATTGTTTGAACGAAAATACTACCTATGCCTACAGCAGTCGATATAAAAGTACATGTTTAATAGGTGGAGCAAGGCCATGGCACATTTTCATAGGCATTTCAGATTTACTGCACCATTATTTCTATTCATTCATTCATTCATTCATTCATTCATTCATTCATTACTATATTTATTCATTCACTTTAGTATCCAAGAGAATCTGGCTGGGTTTAATCAATTTGCAGATGCCTTGGAAGAGAACTCCATCATACAAGTAAAAAAAAAAAACATTTAATAAGGAATATTAATATATAGTTATAGTCAGATTAATGTATGTTAAGTGCAGAGACAGCAAAGAGATCCATGGAAGTACATCTAAAACATATTTATCTAACTGATTTTCCTGTAGCAGCCATCTATACAGTGTATTTTATTCAAGAGTAATGAAACCTGTTGAATATTAAGAAGTACAATACTGTTGTCGTTTTTCTTTTTTTTTTCAGCCATAGGTATATGCCAAAAAACACATTTCTATCTAGTTTTTGATTTTAGTTTCATTTCTTTGGTAAACAGATTTGCACTTACTGCTACAATGCAAGAATACCACTTGCAACCCATCTGCCTTAATAGGCAAAAAAAAATGTAACATAAATTATAGCAGTACTTCTTACTCCTCTTAGGAATCTTCCATTAACAAACAAAAAAGCAGGACAAAATAATGTCATTGTTCAGATAATTAGTTTATGTATACTTAAATATCTGTTAAGTGCATCTTTCGGTGAATAATTAGCTGATTGGCTTAGCAAATAAACCTTACATATTGCAAAGGCTTCAAATTACAGGAAACATGGCATTAAAACACATTTTAAAGTGAGGAAATAAATGTTAGATCAAAACTGAATAAATCCTCAGTTTATTGCAGAAGGAGAGGATATAATTCATGCAATGTTTTCATGTTAATATTACCATAATCAGAAGAAATTCCTCATCTATAGATATGAGGAAAGTAAATTTTGAAGAACATTTAAGGAGACAATGATGACACACAATATTCTTAATACAGAGGATTTGTTTTCTATAATACAATTCATGGATTATTCATGGTATCTAAAGAAAAATTGTTCACAAGCTGTTTATAGAATAATAAAAAAAAGTTTTAACAGGAAATGCACAGAACTCCGGCAACCCCTTTCAGGATATAAAGTGAGTTATTGTTAACAGACTTTAATTGAGGATAATTCTAATACTTGTGCAGGTGTTTCTAATGGCTACCCGCTTCTATCCATTATGCTATTTATAGTCTACATTTTTCATGTAGGTTTCTTAGCATTATATGTCAAACAGTTATGGAAATAAATACATAAAATACCAAGCTACCACTCATCATATAAATAAAATGGGTCTATATTACGATGTCAAAACATCATGACAGCGAACACCTAAACATCGACAAGTATTCAGCAAAATTCACTTGCGTGATTCACTGAATACTTACAGGGCAGAGATGTAGTTGGCCAACTACACAATTTTGCCCTTTTCTCCACTGTAGAGTGATCTCGGAGTTGGTATATTTAGTTGGGGTGGGGTGGGGTGGGTTTGTTTTAGGTAAATTTAGTTCCATTTGGTTGCGGGGGAAGTATTTGTTTGCCCTTTAAGCATTCAGTGAATAGCAGAAATGCATTTTGCTGAATACTTGTCAATGTTTAGGTGTTCGCTGTTATGGCGATTCAACGTCATAATATAGACTCAAATAAAACATGACTCAAGATGCAAGGTAATCTTATTACTAGCTGATTTTCTTCATCCTTAGGCAAAATTGTAAATTATACTGGGTAAACGTGGAACATTTAGGATTTACTATACCATCACAAATTCAGAAAAGTACTGATAATTGCTTGGTACTTGGTAGACGGTTTGTAATGTGCATTATGGGAGACAAAATGGCAAAGAGAAGCATCCTAAAAGGCACATAGTTCTTTAAAATTAAATTGCACTTTTTTTGTTGCCTAAATGCAAACATGCTGTGTTTTCACACTAGTGAAAAGCCACCTGGGTTGAATTTATATTTGTATATCACTACTTAGTTTTCCTTTCTTTGAGATTAGTGTGATTGTAACATGAGTATAATTTAATTGAGAAGGAGATCGGGGTGCAGACTGTCAAGAACTGAAATAAAGGAAAGAACTGCCTTGCAGTTCCATGCTGTACAGCTTTATTTACTTATTTATTTAATTTTATTTAAGTTGCGTTTCACCTGCTTTTTACTTGTATTGTGAGACTGGCTACCAACACTGCCACAGCCAACATCGGCATCAAGCAATAATAGTGTTTATGAATGGTGATTGATATAACTTATCGGGCGGTATGGAATTTCAGAGGTTCAGATATTTGCTCCACAGGTACACAGTACCACTCTAAACTCTGGCCACTGGTTATACAAAATCTGCCCATTCTTCTCACATCCAGCTTCTCACATCCATCCTGTCCAACTCAAACTGCTCCAACACAAATGTCAGAAGATAACATCCCCACTTTCTTCATCCCTGGGCAAATCAACAACAGCAGCAAAACCAACCATCTTTTAATGCTTAATATTAATATTAGAAGTATCAAAAATAAAATACCTGAACTCCAGGCCACAATAGCACACTACTCCCCAGACATAGTTGCTTTAACAGAAACCTGGCTAAATAAAAACACAGCTAACTCAGAAGTTCTCCCTTCCGGCTACAATATCGTTAGACAAGGCAGACCACTTTGTAAAGGGGGTGGAACTGCCTTACTGTACAAGTCAAACTTAACTGTCCGTCAATTACCAAACTCCAACCCCTCCCCCAATAATTGGGACATACTTATCTCACAACTTCAACTTCACCCTAAAAAGGTCATCACCACAATTGTGATCTACATTCCAGCTGGTAATACACCTGCTAGCCTTGAAGACTTTTTATCCTGGTGTTCTTCCACATACTCACAAGAAACCCTTATTCTGGGGGACTTCAACCTAGATTGGTTCATCTGTATATCAGAACCACCAAGTAATCTAATAAATCTCCATGGCTACCAGCAGCTAGTCCAAATTCCAACTAGATGTGATAAAAAATCTAAAAGGGAATCCATCCTTGACTGGGTCCTAACTAACAACCCCACATTGTACCCTCACACAGGCAGTCTCCCAGACACCTTAAGTGACCACGACATAATATACTTTATACATAGTAGAAAAAGCATATGCAAAACCACTAACTATATATCCACTAGAAACACAAAAAAATCCTCTCCTGAGGTCCTCAACACTTTACTCTGTAACTGTGACTGGACCCCCCTAAAAACCCTCCCATTTGACCAGGCTGTAGCATATTTCAACAAAACATTTCTACAACACCTAGACACTGTCACTCCATTACGCAAAATCAAGGTTAGAACCTCTACAAACCCCTGGTTCAGTAAAGTAACCAAACAAATCCTCAAGTCCAGAGACACTGCCTAGCTTTACTATCAAAAAAAGAAAGAAACACAAAGCCTAACTAAGTACCAAGAACTGTGCAACCGTGCAAAAAAATGCATTAGGCTGGACAAAAAATCCTACTACACAACATTACAAACTAAATACCAACACAACTCGCAAAAATTTTGGAAAAATGTAAACCAGCTACTAAAATCCACCCAAAAGGCTACCCCCAAACCAACCACCCTTGACACTAAAGTTCCTGTCGAAACACAATTCAACTCCCACTTTGTGAACTCAATTCTATCCTTAGTATCACAGGACAGTTCCTTCCTCACTATCCCCCCCCCCCCCAACACAAATAACACTAATACAAGCTTTACCCTCAAAACAGTTTTCATCACTTCAATCAAAAGCATGCTCTCCAAACTAAAAACCTCATCAACAGCAGCCAACCTACTCCCCAGCTACTTCTTGAAACTCACAGCAGATGCTATTGCTATCCCAGTCTCCACTCTCATAAACAGATCAATTGTTGAAAACTATGTGCCAAAACTCTGGAAAATATCCTGTTACACCCATACATAAAGGTGGGGCCTCCATTGAACTTAATAACTACAGACCCATTGCTTTACTCTCCCCCCTGGCCAAAATCCTAGAAAAATGCATCCATACCCAGATGCTAAACTATCTTCTAGACAGCAACATCCTGTCACCTACTCAGCCTGGTTTCAGACCTGCCCATAGTACCACTACAGCCCTCCTCTGCTTCACAGACACAGTAAACCGTCTCAAAAATAAAGGCCTACAAGTGTCAACTCTTTTTTTGGATATGTCCAAAGCATTTGACACAGTCTCACACCAAATCCTGCTAAACAAACTAAACCAATATAATCTATCAAATTCCACTCTTACCTGGTTCCAAAGCTACTTAACTGACAGGTACCAAGCTGTGAAATGGGAAAATTCTCTCTGTCCTCAGCTACTCATAACTATAGGAGTCCCACAGGGTTCTATCTTAGGACTACTACTATTCACAGTCTTCACAAATGACCTCCATACCTCCACACAGCATGCATCTATAATTCAGTATGCAGATGACACTACCTTAATCTGTGCTGCACAAAACATTCCCACCCTCCTGCAAACAACTCAACTAGCATTCTCTGATGTTGAAAACTACCTTACCAAAGCCCAACTTATCCTCAATCCAAAGAAAACTCAGCTTATGATTATAACCAGTTCTAACAAAAACACTAACAGTCAATTCACTATCTACTCCACTAATGCTACTCCAATTGCTCTGGAGGCACAGGCTAAGCTATTGGGAATAACCATAGACTCCCACCTAAAATTTGATAGTCATCTCAACTTAACTATTAAAAAAGTACATGCCAAACTGGGGTCGCTCTACCGTATCAAACCATTTCTTACCAACAACACAAGATCAGCCATTGCTCGCTCCCAACTTCTATCCACCCTACTCTATGCATCCCCCATTCTGACTAATCTCAACAAAACTGAACTAAGCAAAATGGAAGCCTGCTATAACAGAATTGCCTGCTTTGCTGCAAATTGATCATATAGAACTCATCACTGTACTGCTTTGAGACAGCTCCACTGGCTTGAACTGCCCAACCTTCTAACCTACAATCAGCTCTGCCTCTGTCATTCTATCTATTACCTCCCCAATAAGTGTCTTGCCCTCAAAAACCTAGTACAACATCACTCAGCCAAAAGGCCTCTTAGGTCATCAAGAAAACTACTACTAGAAGTCACCAACAGCTACAATAGCTTTGGAGTTGCACTATATAGTAGTTCAGTGGCTAAAAAATGGAACTCTGGCCCTACAAGCATTCAAAACACATCATCCAAAGTCTCCTTTAAAGACCTCATCAGGCAACATCTCAAGGAATGTTGGCAGTGCCATGATTGCTCCCCAGGCTAGAGAAAGCGGATAACACATACATACAAAATCTAGAGCACTTGATAATAGTTTCCAATCTTACTCACAAACACTGGCTAATCTACAATGTATGTACTGTACCTGTGTACTATGTATGTATTCTACCTATGTTCCAAATTTCAGCTGTACACCACAAATCTATTAATTACCTTTATTTTTAAAATTAATATTTTTTTGTTTGTTCTCTACACTGTAACTGTTTATGTGCCGCATACCACTGTAAAAACATGTCTCCTGTAATTTGTGTGTATACCGATCATGTCTAAATAACTAAATGTGTCTGTAATTTTTCTTTGTGGAGCTTTTCTCCCCGGGCCTCTGCTGAAAAAGGGCCTTTTTGGCTCAGTCAGACACTCCCCGGTTAACAAATGCAAAATAAATAAAATAAATAAATAGTTAGGATTTCTCCAGGTACTCTAGTTTCCTCCTACCTCCCAAAAACATGCTAATTAGTTAGCTACTCTAAAACTAACCATACATCTGTGCCTTAATCTGTGTACCTAGTCCTATAGTCACACATATATAGCTGTATGTGTTTGTCTGCCTTCAGGACTTGAATTCTTGGAAGGTTATATATAGGACACTAATCTGTTTGTTTAAAACAACTGGCTATACAAAGTATAAATACATACAGATATACATATACATGTAGCTACAGATATATATATATATATATATATATATATATATATATATATATATATATATACCATTCAAAATATCTAAAACTCAATGATTGAATGAACAAATGACTGAATGCTCATTTTTATAATGTATTTAAGTAGGAGTATGCAGGGAAATAAATGTTTGAGAGGAAAGGTTATAGCAGTTAGTGGGTACATGTGTGTATTTGTGGGTTAGAGTTAGAGTAAGCCACATCCACCAATAGGCCAGTCACTAGTGCAGTCTGCCAGGGATTGGTATTGGGCCTGCTCCTTTTTGGCATCTATTTCTCTGAAATGGAAGCAAATGCTGAAGGTTTATGGATGACTACATTTGCAGATGATTGCAAGCTAGGGGTTATCATCAACTTCCCTGCAGATGCTACCATTCTTCATGAAGGTCTCTCTCTCTGACTAACACATGGTTCCAAAGCCATGGTCTTAAACTCAATGATAAGAAATGCATAGTTCTACCCTTTGGTAAATCAACCATCCTGGCTAATTACCATGTTGATCAACTCAGTGATTATGGATCTGGGTATGCACGTAGACAGTCTTACCTTCGACCACCAGGTGGCCACAGTGGTGAGGAAATCCTGTTATGTTGTGCAGCTTATAAGTAAGGGCATGGCATCTAGGTCCAAAGAGGTCACTATCCCACTGTACTCTGTCCTTATCAGACCAGTCATAGAGTGCAATGCTCCCTTTGGTATGTACCTGACCAGGCACATGCAGCAACTAGAGCAACATCAGAGGTTCCTTACAAAAAGAATACAAGGCATAAAAAACTTGCCTTATGTAGAGCACCTTAAAGCCCTTTCCCCTTTACTCAGTCTTCTATAGATTGCTGAGGGGTGATCTACGCCTAGCTTACAAGGCATCTACAAACCCCACACTTAAGAATCTCCTACATATTCGTAAGTCCAAAGGTACCACAAATACAAGGTCTAGGGACCTGAAT
The DNA here is from genome assembly GCF_019279795.1 of Protopterus annectens. Lineage (NCBI taxonomy): Eukaryota > Metazoa > Chordata > Ceratodontiformes > Protopteridae > Protopterus > Protopterus annectens. The sequence goes on from NC_056748.1 coordinate 246,100,931, forward strand.
CTTGTCTGTGACTTAAACAGAACATACTGGAGAGACAGATATGTGTCCCAGGGACTGCCTCTCCTATAGAACAGACTTCTCATCCATGTGAAGTTGAGTTCGTCTAGGGAATAGTAAATTTACACCAGGCCTGGCACCAATGTCCCTTATGAACTGAGGCAGTTTACAAAATGTCTGGCCCTCAATGTCCTATTTGAATGCTGGACGTCATTATTCTTTTGGGAAAACTTGGCTAGACTTAGAAAGGCCCCCTTGGGTCTTAGCCTAGTAACAGTCTAGGAATCTAGGAATATAAGGGGATGAATTAATTGTTTTTGACTGCATGGCACAGGTTTCATCTGATCAGGGCAGAATGATCAGAATAAATAATAAAAACAAAAACAAATTCAAGGATTGCTTTTAAAAACAGTGCTTATATACAACTTCAAAAAGATGAAAGGTGCATTTTGCAGAGATATAAAAGAGAAAAGTCTATGAAGTCCAGATTTCCAAATGTTTCCAGTAGTAAAACTTATATTCTCTGTACAGATTTAAATTTAACTTTTTGATGTTGGCCTTTTAAGAAAGACTATAGACTGCATGAGGGGACATTAACTGTTGTGATGTCTAGTAGCTAGCTACTAACTGGTCAAATGTCTAGCTGCTTTTTACTGGCCTTTTTCTTTTTACTCTTAGTTGCTGCTGCAGTAGTTGTAGTTGAGCAATGATCACTGTTTGCAAATGAATCTTTACCCAAGTCTTTACTGCAAAAAAACATTCTTTTTTCATCTTATGGGGACTATCTCTAGTTTGATCTGGACTGTGCATGTTTGCATGGACATGTACAGACTTTTTACCAGCTGTACTAGTTTTCACCATGTTTTTATCCTACATATCCTTTGTGACCATATATTTTCCTTCTTTTGCTTCCCTCAAATTCCTATCAAAATGAACTAGCACTAGACAGCAGGAAAAGAGAGATGACTACTTCCACTTGTATTGCCATCCTTCTTGCCCCAGTATCCTAAGGAAGTGTAAGAGCTGCCTTATACTCAATTAAATTAATTCTTGTTTAACCTGACAGATTTATCTCTGAGAGATGGAAATATATAGCTAAACTGGAGGCAGCCCTCACAAAATCTCATGCATGCAGTGAGCACCACACTGTTTTACCCCTACCCATATGAATGAAATATCCTAATACTGACAGCAGTAAACCTGCATGCACTGATGCTATATAAAATCATAACCAAAGCCTCCTAGAACCTGCAATAGTTGGCAGCAGTGAAAGCCCATTAATGCATCTTCTACATGCACCAATTCATCAACATGCCACCGACAGCTTAACACCCAGTGTCTAGTAGAAACACATCAGCTTCTGGAAACATCCTAGTAATTGGTGACTCCACTGTTAGACTCACTGATTCAATGCTCAAGGCTGAACAAGGAAAGAGTTACACATAGCTCTCTCTCTCTCTCTCTCTCGCTCTCTCTCAGGAGCTAGAATTGTTAACATCTGAAGGTCCCTCAGGACTCTCTCTTCCTCTCCAGTATGACTATAACATGATTATAACTTACATCTTCTCAAGCAACTGCCAAAAACTATAGAACCTCACAAGCACAGCACAACACAGCAACTGTAGGGTACAATGACTTTATTCACAAAGGTTTAGCGCTTTCTTCCCACTAATAGGGACTTCCAATGCAATGCATCAAAACCCACGCAGCATTTATATAACAGCCAGCAAGATAATATGTCAATTAAACAATTAACAAATCAATTAACTATTAAAGCTGTCCACTAAAAAAATCTTCATTAGTAAATACTAATACATTAAAAAATTACTAATACATTAAAAAAGAAAAAACTTTTAGCCTAAGATATTATTAAGCTTTAAAACACGTGATTATAGTGGTTTCATTGATCCCTGGATACTCAGTGGCATTTAGCCGCAACTGCCATTTAAGTTCACTTATATCTAAATGAAAGTCTGTAATTCTACCCTGAACATCTTTGGTTACCTGTTGAATAACCAAAAATTTGAATTTATGGTCCCTATGTAGATTTATATGTCTACTTAATGCATTTGTTAATTTACCATGCCTAATGTCCAAAAGACATTCAGCTATTCTATTCTTCAACTGTCTACATGTTTTTCCAACATGAAAAAACAGGACAAGATTGGCACTTAGCAACATATACTACATTTTGACTGCTACAATTAAAGTGTCCTTCAATATATAATAAGATGTTATTTAATCTATACCGTTCTGTAGTTTCCAAAATATGTGAACAAAAAGTACACATATTACATTTGAAATTACCCTTGATTCTGTGTTGGTGTCCACTACTACTAAAGGTACCAGCCTCCAATATGTGTTTCAATGCTCGATCCCTTTCATATTCCACTTTAGGCAGGGCCCCCACCTTATTTCCTATACTGTTGTCGCTTCTCAATATTTCCCAATTATTGAGAACAATTTCAACAACTTTAGGAGTATTCAAATTAAAAGTGGTAATGAAGCTAGTCGAATAATTATTTACCTTCCTGGCTTCCCTAAACTGCGTACTAAATTTCAAGCCTTTGCCATCTGCTAATAAGGGATGGTAAAATCCAGATTCACATTGAAATATGATTTCCTGTTGGATTTTATTTAACAAATCCAGAGGATACCCTCTCTTTTGCAACATACATAACAACTTACTGGAACTTTCTGCACAAGTGTCAGTCGATACAACTCTGGGTTTGCTGTGGTAACATCCTCTCACTTAGAATGATGCCAAGATTCAAGGAAAATATAATTGCATTCAAAAACTGGCTAGGTAGTTGGTGTCAAGCCACAAAGGTCCATATGTATCCCCCCTGAGATTAGATGATCAACACACTCCTACTTGCTTTGCAAAGGATATTCTGCATCTCTTGTACAAAGGTTTCCACATTCTGGCCAAAGCTTTTGCAGTCTCCATCACATGATTGCTTGACCTTTGTACCACTTAATTTAGTAACATCAACACAATTGTAATTTGAATTCAATTGAAAGAGACAGGATGTATCACCATTCAATTTTTAGTTGGAAAATGTTAAAAAGGTATGAATGGTATATATGATTTTTGATACATCTGTATTAAGGCAGGTAAGATAAAAGTTCATATCATCTGTTAATACTGTATAAGGGATTTTCTGACCAAAACAGGAACAACAGAAGTTCTTCATCTCAGCCCCAATCTCTCTCTCTCTCTCTCTCTCTGAACCGCATCCCTGTATTACTCCATTTTTAATAGAGATAGGTTAGTAAAGTAGTTGGAGAGTGGTATAAAATTGTATACATTCAGGAAAAAAGTTGAGAAATTCAAATATTTCCATGCTTGAGAAAAGAAAGTTTAAGGTGAATCTATCAAATGCTTTGGCGGCATCAACCGAGAGTAGAAAGATGCTACTTTTATTGGGCTGAAGTACGTTTTGCAAAATATTTAAATTAAGGGCTTGTCTATTGTTTCTCTTTTCTTTATAAAGCCTGATTGATAAGTAGTGACTATTAACTATGTGTTCCAATATTTTTTTTTAATTATTAGAAGTCTAAGAATGTTTAGGCATACTCAAATGTTGAGATATAGGTGCACTAGTTTATTTAGGGGTAGCTGAAATAGCCCATTATGAAGGCATTTTTGGTAATAAGTAATTCCTAAACTACACTTTTGGAATACTACATGGTTATCAGGGGACATGCAGGCTATAAGTTGATAGTTTGTCTTGTTCAGAGTAAGTTGGAGTTCAATGAATTCAGTCTGTCGGCTTTTGGGAATCTGTTTAGAGCTGACATGGTCTTTGCCAAATACAGAAATGTCACTGCGGCTTCTATCAGGCCTGAATCCATAACAGGTGCAATACCCATTTATGGAGAGAGTACTAGCTTTACACTGAACAAAAAATACTCTAAACTTCCGGAGTCTACTCAGAAGCAAAGTAAAATCTTTCAGTGAAATCACAGTTAAGTGCTTTAGTCCTTAGAGTTCTGATGAAGTGCTGACAACTCTAAGGATGAAAGTGCATAACTAAGATTTCATTAAAGGATTTTACTTTGTTTCTGAGTGTTTGGACTTAATTTAACATAGTGTTTCTATGGTTATTGGTGTTTCTTGCCATGCTTTCCTCTTTGCTTTTTTGGTCATTACATCAAACCCAAGTCTGTGCAACTACACAGATGTGTTTGTCCTCAGTTTGCAGTATAGCCTTAAAATTAGGCAATTTGTTAAGATTTTTGGTGTTAAGAAGAATCACCATGATTAGGTCCAATTTAAGGCTGGAAATGGTTACACTGATATATACTATATTGGGATGATAATTTACTGGACTCGGCCTAAAGAAAACATTAAGAGGCAGCAAGAGCTTTAAAGAGAATGCAAAAACCACGGAACAAGACTTGCAGGCCATCATCAGGGAAACAAGTTTAAGGGTCAGTCATCTCTTCCCATTCTGACATATACCAGACTCCCTTAGAATGTCAACAACTGGAGAAGTAAGTCATTGAATCCAATCATCTTTTCTTTGTAAACAGCTGTCATTCTGGGTGAAAATATTATAATACTCATGACCAGTGTCGTACATGCACTTAACAAACACATGGTGAAATCCAACATGTCCATCTGCATGTCCCTCAGCATTATGCACCTGAAGCCATTCACTCCCACATGGACTACCACTATGTCATAATCATATTTATCTAGTGAGATGGACTTTACAGTCTCTGTGATGTCATGTATACTGGCACCAGAATGACAACTAATTGTAACCTTGTCTTTGAACAGTTTTGGGAGTGTGCCTAACAATCAAGTCACCATTTACTAAAACATTACTATTTTTACACATGGAATTTGAGGTATTACATGGTTTGTGATCTACCTCCTGGAGACCCCCTACTATATGTGAGCATGCTGCTGATTTTTTAACACTCCTTGTCTTTACAATCCTTAGATCATCAGATGCCTTCACAGTAAATCGGCACATTTGTTCCCAATTACCAGAGTGAAGACCACCTAGAAAGGGCCATCATTCAGATAGCCATTGGAGTTGATTTGAGGTTTTCTACTTGGTGTCCCCATCCATAACCACACACACTGTGTGAACTGAAGGGGTAAACATGGAGTGGGATGGCAGCACAGACCATCCCCTCAGTCCTGCAAGGGATGTTCTCTCCAAGCATGCCTGCCCTATCTCCAAAGCATGTGTGATTAGCTCCACCAGGAAGGTAATACTGCCCAGTGTTCTCCCACATGCTCAGCCCCTCCCCACTGGGAGAGGCAAGCATTCTTAGTCCCTTTAATCCTCCCTTTGCCTGCCTGCCTTCTTCAGTGCCAGGGCCATTAATCCAATCCGTCGCCTGTGTCACAGTTGGGAATCTCTCCCCTGTGCCATTGACAGAGGCTAGATAGACATAGTGCTGATGTCATGGTGGATAGTTGATGAAACCTATTATTCATATTTTCAGGAGGCTTTGTAGTGACTTTTTTACAGTGACAATATAAGTCTGTTTAGTGTGGCTATGATGAGATGCCAGTGGTGGTGTATGATGCTCTCAGACCATCTTATTGGATGAGAGGAATGCCTCCAGATTGCTTAGATATTTCCACCTCTCACAGATTAAATTACTTTTGTCAAGTAAAAGTTCATTGTCTGTGAGCATAAGGCAACTCCTTGAATGTCTGAGAGTACCAAGTAATGTAATGCTGACAACAAAAGGGATCCAAGTGGGTTTACTTTCCACTATCCAGGTGGGTCTTGGAGTTATTTCATTTAAGGGCTCAAGCATGCTGTTTTTAGCTTAACTAGGTGTGTGTGTGTCTGTGTGTGTTTGTGCGTGTGTGTGTGTCTTTCGGCTTATCCCGGTTAGGGGTCACCACAGCGGAACTCCGGTCTGCTAATGTTTGGTAGTGGATTTTTTACGTGCCGAGTTACCAGCCCTGATGCACAACCTTCAACGAAGGCACGCACATTCACACATGCCTCCACAAAGAAGACGCTCTAGCTGAGAATCAAACGTGACAACGTCTTGCTGTGAGGCGACAACGCTACCGTAGCACCGCTGACTAGGTACAGTGTATAAAAGGAGAACTAAGAAGGGAAGGTGCAACTTATTCTGAGCAGCTAAACGTGATTTAGAACAGACACACACACACACACACACACACACACACACACACACACACACACACACACACACTATGTGAGGACAACACAACTGATACAGAAATTACTACATCAAAATGGAGTCTGCTCAACCAGTAGCAATTCAGTAATGCAAAGGGTAATAGGAGATGGGCCGGAAAATATACCAAAGTAATCCAGCTCAACAACATATTACCTTCCATCACAAAATAATTGCTAGTAATGTTCCAATATGGCCCCCCCAAATTCTTAAACAAAGTTATACCCAATTTGCAATATGTCCTAAAATCAGAGCAAACAAATGTCTCAGATGTTAAATGGCAATTAAAGTACACTTCACTTATGTTTGGAGTAGGGTTGCCACCTTTTCAAATGCCCAAAGTGGGACATTTTTGGTACAAATGTCAGATTTTGCAGGCCGAATCATACCCATGGCCAGTACGAAGGACAGAACTTCACTTGTTTGCCTAAGTAAAAGCTTATTCTTGTAGCATTTTAGTTGCTTATTCTGTTTCTTATAACATTTAGGTGTTTCAAATACAGAATAACTGTTTTATGCAACTATTACATAGAATATAGGAAATAACTTTGTTTTAAAATCTCAGGACATTTGCCATTTTTACAATTTTTCTGCAGGACAAAACTGCCCAAAGAGGGACTGTCCCTTGCAAAGTGGGACAGGTGGTAACCCTAGTTTGGAGTGACTGCAGAAACAAATCAAATTGAGTAAAAACAGGTCAAATTTGGTTCCAGCAATAGCTCAGCTGCACAGCTCACAGTAGTCCAGACTGTTATTACTGTGAAGACTGTTTACTGGTAACATTTCTCTTTGCCACTTTTTAATAACATTTGCAGTCTCAGATTAACAAGGGGGCAAATGGAGTTGCAGCTCTAGACCCATGCCTCAGAAATTGGTTCTGCTGCTTTGCCTGGTTTTCTCTAAATTCCTGTGCTATTGTCACACCAGATAAATAGAGCCCTGATAATTCTCAGCTTTATAATTTTCAGCTGTGGGTTTGGGTTATGTTTTTAACTTGATTTTTCAGAAAATACTCTAGAATGCAATCCTGTATATAGGTTGCTAGAGGTGTGACGTTCTGTGGCTAAGAAGTGTTTATGAGTCAAGTTATCATACTTACATATGAGGGAAAAATTGTCAATACTGAGCAGCTAAAATGGAGGAGTAAGGTTTTAAGATGATATGGAGCTACATACTGTAGTCAAGGGTGTAGAGTTTGATTCCTTCTACGTTTCTATGTTTGTCTAATGTGTGACAGTGAGCAAGTCAGTTAACTAAACATTGCTCCTGGGCCATCTCTGAAAAGGGACACTTTGTCCAGTAGCCTTACCCAGTTAACAAACAGATAAAATAAAATAAAATAAGAAAATAACACCTTCCAAAGTTCTCCAAGGATCTCCCTGGTTCTATGACATATTTATTGTTGCAGTACCCTCAGTAATAGGATTTCTGACACCAAAGTTGACCATCTGGGTGGTGCAGTGGTGTAGCGGTCAGCATTGTCGCCTCATGGCAAGAGGTTCTCAGGTTCAATTCTCAGCTGGGGTGCTTTCTGTGTGGAGTCCACATGTCCTCCCTGCATTCATATGGGTTTTTGCCAGGTGCTCCAGTTTCCTCCCACATTCCAAAGACATTCAGTAGGTGGATTGGACAGTCTAAATTGGCCCTAGGTGTAAGTATGTGCATGCAAATGTGTGTGGTGTACCCTCTGAGGAAGGTTGGGCCTTGGGTTAGCAATCTCAGCCTGTAAAACCCGTAACTGCTACAGAAACAATGAGTGCTGAAAGGTGCCCATTGCCCAGCTAGCAATCTGAGCCTGTAAAACCTGTAACTGCTACAGAAACAATGAGTGCTGAAAGGTGCCCATTGCCCAATGTACCATATGGTGCATAAATGATAAAGAAAGAGAGACAGAGAGTTGACCATCTACAGTTTGCAAAAGCCTGCTGATTGGGTTTCTTGCCACATGCATTGTAACATTTATAAGGGAATGTTTTTAACTATCTTGTGACCGTTCATTTGCTTGTCAGACCCTATACCTCTGAAGTTACTACCACAGTGGTCTGGGGAGAGTTCCACTTAGCCTCTTTCACATTCTCCATGAAAACTTTTTTTCTTTACCTGATTTTAATAACTCTGGGGTCTTTTTTCTATAGTCTGTCTGTAATTGTTTATATATTTAATATGTTTTGGCTTGTTTTATTAACAGTGTTTTTACTTTGTGCTAAATATGGGTTATTTCAGGACTACTGTATAGGAATTCAACAAAGACAGAAAACAGATAGTCCAGATGCATATATAAATTTACTATTACAACAGAAACTGTCGAAGAGGAAAAGAAGATTGTAACACCTCACATGCAGGTTAGCCTTGTAGGTGCTCCCATAAAGTGGTACTGACATTTTATACATTACAGCCCTCTTCCTAAGCTGAAACATTAAATACAAAAGACAATAATATTTCCTATACTATATTATACTATACTATACTATACTATAAAATACTGTCATGTGAAATATGTGACTTAACTCAGCAGGGATGGTTGAGTTCTCTGAGTATGTGTCCCAGGCAGGTATGTCCCTAGCCTTGAGCAGCATACTACCCACGCCTAGAATGATGCCGCAGTATAAACAAAAAAATGATTGATTTCAATAATTGGCTTAGTTTTTGGTGTCATTCAAAGGGGATCCAGTTCCTATCAGCCTGGGAAGCCATGGTCAACAAACCTCGCTGCTTTGCCAGAGACAGCTTGCACGTGGCACCTCTAGGCTTTTGGCTGAAGGCTCTTACCCCCCCCCCCCCATAGTGCCTTTTTTTAGGCAAGGTCTAGAAAACATTACCAATGTGAAATTAGCCACCCAGATTAAAATAAGGGTCATGCTGCTAAATGCTAGGAGCTTAAACCAAAAACTGCACTCCATGGAAGCACTTCTATCACTATAAGATGTAGTTATCTGTGCAGTCACAGAAACCTGGTTCAAGGCCTCAGAGAGTACCCCTGCCTTGCAGGGCTACAATGCCTTCCACACCTTTAGACCACAATACAAACATGTAAAAACCAAATGAGGTGATGTTTCTATCTTTAGAGATAAATTCACCTCCTGTATAGTTAGACTGGCAACTCCATGGAGTTACTCCAATTCCAGGTTATGGTGGGAAAGACACCAGTTCAAGTTATAGCCAATTATAGGTCCCCCTCCATGGGTCATGATGTTCATGAAGCCTACTTGACCAAACTGGAGAAACTCTGGTTATGGGGGATTTCAATTGTCCCACCGTCAATTGGAAAACCTATGCTAGCCCCAACTCACTAGCGCAAAACTTCCTTGACTTTGTTAATTCAAATGTCCTAGAACAAATTGTTCTTATCCCAACAACAGATACAAACATTCTAGATCTGGTCCTCACTAACATGTCAAACAGATGCACTGCCGCAACTGTAGGACCCTCATTAGTTAAAACTGACCACAAATCAGTCACCTTCAAGCTGACACTAACACCAGAGCTTACAAAGGGTGAAATCAGACTAAAAAACATCACCAAGGCAAACTATACCCTCCTAGGTGAAGGTATCAATGCATTCTAAGATCCACCCCAAGCTAGAAGTGCTAACTACCCTGAAGCTTACACTAAAATCCTGTACAATCACTTGCATAAGTGTATAAACTTAACTGTACCATAAAGGATCAAATCAAGAGCCCCAAGTAAAAACAAGCTGCCATGGTGAACATCCTGCATCAACAAGCTTTACAATAAATGCAAAAAGTTGCTGTCCAAGAAAACAAAGGCAAGGCCCAACAATGAAAAAAACACCCTCCTCAGTCTCGATGGGCAAATAAGACAACATGTCAAATCATTTAAAAGAAAAACTTAGCAGATACAGCCAAGGATAACCATAAGGCCTTTTACATCTATGTACATAGCTTAAAATGTAGGATCCAAGCATGTGCAGAACTAGAGACCAATGATATCACACACACTGATCCCACAGAGATGATAAACCTGCTAGCGGGTAGGTTTGGTGAAACTTTCACTCCCTTATTCCCTCCTAACTTATCACAAAACTTCTCCCAAACTCCCCCCAATCCTACATATCTGAAGAGCAGGTCCTCAAAGCCTTATCCAAGGCAAAAACACAGCCTCTACGGGACCAGACAACATCTCAGGCTGTCTTCTAAACAGGCTAAAATATGAACTAGCATTGCCATTAAGTTCCCCTTTCAATCATAGCCTAACCACAGGCTTTGTTCCTGTGGAATGGAGAACAGCAACAGTTATTCCCCTCCACAAAGTTGGCCTAGCAAAAGACCTGGGGAGTTACAGACCCATAAGCCTGACCAGTCTCATTTGTAAAGCCATGGAATGTATCATTATGGACCTCATAAATAAAGACATAGATGACTTCCAAACCCTGGATCCTACCCAACTTGGTTTTGTCAAGGGCAGATCATGCCTGTTAAATCTGGTGGACTTCTTTACAAATGTGACCAGGGACACTGATGAGGCCAAATCTGTGCACACAGAATGCCTTGACTTGGCAAAGGCTTTTGACACAGTTCCACAGTCAGGCATTACCAATAAACCTAGCAAACTGAATGTAAACCCCTTCGTTGTAAGATGGGTTGCCAACTGGCTCACAAACCAGACACACACTATCAAAGTGGGTGACTCCACATTAACCAGCAGACCTGTTACCAGCAGGGTGCCACAGGGGTCAGTGCTGGGCCTCTTACTAGTTGGTATGTACTTCTCAGAAATTCAGGTCAAAACTAAGGGGTTGTGGCTGCCCAAGTCTGCAGACACCTGCAAACTAAGTGCAATCATTAAATCCCCAAATGATGTCAGCATGTCATCATGCTGACATCATGATGACGTCTCATCCAGGGGACCTGGGATCACAAGTTGATTGCAAGCTTAACTTCAACTACCACGTGCCTATTGTAAGGAAGGCCTTCTACATAGCACACTTGATTAGTAAAGGCATCACCTCGAGAGCAAAAGAGGTTATAAACCCTCTATACTTGGCACTAATCTGGCCCATAATTGAGTGTAATGCCTTGTTCAGCATGTACTGTATAAAGCACCTGCAGCAACTGGAGAGACCTCAAAGATTTCTAACAGAGAAGATGAAGGGGCTCCAGCATGTGCCTTACACAGACAGACTAAAGTCCCTGTCACTATACTCTTTGTCGTATAGACTTCTTAGGGGAGACTTATGCCTGGCCTACAGAGCAACACAAGACCTAAGTCTAATGAAGTTGCTGTATATTAGTAAATCAAATCGGACTAGGGATACCCTTTCCAGGGACCTAATTATGGCCTGTGACTTAAATAGGAAATGCTGGAGGGACAGTTTTATCTCCCGGCAACTGCTGTGTTTTTGGAACAGGCTACCAATTCATGTGAAACAGAGCACCTCTATGACACTGTTCAAGAAGAACCTGGATGAGTGGATGGGGCACCATAACTTCTTCCCAGGGATAGCACCCACAACCCTCCTGGACATGGGCAGTCATCACTAAATGCAATCTTGGGTACTGACTAGTATTTTCATGGTATTATATTAGGATGAAACAGCTAGGTCTCAAATGACCTCAGGTTTGATAGCCTAGTAATCTCCTATGATCATATGACACTGCATAACTTTTGTATGTTTAGCATATACAAAACTGTGTATAGCAGCTGTAAGTAATAGTCTTTGCTATTAAGTAGCATAGTCTTTACTTCTGTATGTCTTAACTGCTTTTCACATTTAGAAACTTTACAGTCACAATCGATAGAAAATGGCACAGTGGGTAAGGCAATGACACAATCTAGATCATGCCAAAGATAAGGAGAGTCATAAAATGGCCCTGTGTCATACTCAACAGTTGTGTAGTTAGGTGCATTCTCTCTGACAAATGATTGTGTCAGTTCATGGTGTAAGTAATCTCAATGAAAGTCAGAGCTGGATCATGGTCAAATGGAGCCCTAGGCAGGGTAATCGATCGGGCCCCCCACACCCACAGCCACCCCCCTCCCCTAGCAACAGCCTCCCAGCCATTCCATTGTCCCCTTATTTGGCTATTTCTCCCCAGTTGCTATAACCGCTGTCCAACATGTCATGTGCATATTATTTTCTTCTTTACTTCTACATTGATTTGAGATGTTTGGATTTAATTTAAAACTTTTCTTTCAAATTTTATAACACAAACACTGATAGCCACTTGCTAAACAAAACAATACAGTCTTAGCATAAACAGTAAACTTATCTGCCCTTAAAACTGACATTCATTGAAACAGTATTGAAAACCACATTCAAAGAAAATGCATCTGACCAGTGATGGATTAAGTTTACCTTTGGGCTGTTTTCAAACCATAGGCCCATTGCACACATTTTTATGACCATGCATACATGCATGTGTTCTTTGAGTCAACTTCCTAATTAAATTAAATTATATTCTATGCATAATACAGCACCAGTTATTAGTGTGTGTTTTAAATTTGTAGTTTTGAACATTTTTCAGTAAGCAATGAAACAAAATGTATGAACCAATAATGATGAAACTACTCATTTCAGAAAGCTTCAACCATGAAAGGCCACTCAAACTTCTGTCATTAGAATCCACCAATAACAGATGAAATGCATAATTTCTGCAGAAATAAAAGTCATTTGAATAATTCCACATTAAATAGAACTGTAACTAATGAAGAGGCTGCTGCTGGCAAACAACTTTACATTTCAATGTTTCATCTACAAATTCAGTTCCTGCTGTACTTAAAGAATAAATTGCTTATGTTACATTAAAAATATATGGTAAGCTGGTAATATTGCAAAAGGGAATGGCTTGCAAACCAACAAAAGTTTCATAGGCATCTCATCCAAAGGAAGACACACTCAGGAGTGCAGCACCCACATCTCTCCTTAAAATGCATTGCATTGTCAGCACTCCATCTACATGGTGTGGGAGTAGAACCCACAACCTTCTGCAACAAAGACAAGTATGTTACTTGTTATGCTAGTAACACTGCTTTCAAAGTCTATAGCACAAGCATTGATGATCCAAATGGAGAAATGATAAAATCATCAAGCAAAAGAAAGTAGCATTGCTGAAATTAAATTCATCCTCAAGTCTTGGTGAGTACCTTTATAAGATGGACCCTGTTTTTAGAAAATCTCACCAAGAAGACACTGATATACAGATTGTGTTTTACATAGCATATAGCATGAGCAGAAGTAGGTTAAAATATAAAAAAGATAGCTGGGGGCACAAGACCCAGGATAAAAAATGCCCAATCCTGGTAGGTGAACTGGTACCAGGACTGGTAAAAATGACAGTGCAGAATCCTCAGGACATGGAAACATTCCAACAATGGGGCTAGGCCAGGCCCAGGGGGAGGATGCCCCCACTATTGTAAAAAGAAGCAGCAGTCCAAAAAAAAAAACACAAAAACTGATAGGACAAAAAAGAGCCATAAAGACAATAGAGTGGACTATTGAGGATAAGAAAGACATTATGTATTGTTACTATTATGCTAGAAGTTTAGAATTTCCAGACAGAAGATATACAACAAGATTAAGAGAGAAATTAGAGGAAAGAAAAATACTTCCGCAAGAAAAACTGTAAGAAGCTTCAAATAAAATTTTATGTTAATTAATACAACAGATTTATGAAAAATATTATACATACCAAGAAACCTTGGTCCATTTGGAAAAAGAAGCAACTGAGGAAGTGCAAAAATATAAAGAAAAAAATGTAAAGACTTTTGAAAGGTATATAAAAGAACTATGGACATGGGAAAGAAAGAGAGAATTGATAAAGTGCAATATTTATGCAAAGGAGAAAGCCAAACTAAACAACACAAAAAAGGCAGCCCCAAAGATATTCAAAGAGAAATACAGGCAAAGGCATCCAGATATGGAAAATTTCACAATAAAAAAATAAGATCACAAACAGGGAATGTAGAATAGAACATCAGTATAGTAGAAGTTAAAAAATAGAAGATGAAGTTATGGGAGACTTGCAAAGTCAAGGATTTAGTGTAGAAAGTCTGACACAGGTTACATTACAGCATGATGGAATGAGTCCCGAAAGTAAGGAGAAACAAAAGAATCAGTTGACATCTGAAGAAGAAATATGGACATGGGAAATAAAAAGAGATTTAATATGGTGCAATATTTATGCAAATGAAAAAGCAAAACTAATCAATACAAAAGGAGTAGCACCAAAGATATTTAAAGAGAAATACAGGCAAAAGCATCCTGACATGGAAAATTTTACACTACAAAAAATAAGAAAACAAAGAGTAAAAGCAGAAAATATGATTAGTAATGGAGAAGTTAAAGAAATAGAAACTGAGGTTATGGATTACTTGTGAAGTGAAGGATTTAGTGCAGAAAATCTAAATCAGAAAACAACACAGCACAATAGAGCAATGGATCCGCAAATTAAGGCAAAACCAGGAGAGCGGGAAATATCTGATCAGCTACCAGATGAAGATACTTTAGGGCCTTCCATAGGAAACCAATACAAACTTTCAGTTGGAGCTGCACAGCAAGGGGAAAAACAGGAAACTGTGGCAACTCTAATGCAGCCAATGTTGTGGGGTGATAAGCTGGTGAGTTGCCATATGAAAGAGCAATGGATGACATGGAATAAAACCAAAGAGAATGTGGTACAAGAAGATGCTCTGGAACTATCTATAGAATGCTCACAGGAAATGGGCAACAAAGAATATGCCTTCACTATAGAAGAAAATTATCCAAGAGAAGAGTTGCTTGATTTAATAGCGAAGGATCGACATGTTAAGATCAATGAAATAAATAGACTACAGAAAGTTCATAAAACCCCAAAAATTAGAAGTTTGTTAAAACAAAGGAACACACCAATTACAACTGCCCATATAGATGCATATGCTATAACAGAAGTAAATAGGCTATATTACTGTGCAGATAAATGAATAACAGATATAGGGCAGGATTCACAAAGGCTTGCACGGAGTGTAAGAGACGTGCAACACTCCATGCAAGCCTCGCGATCCAGGAACAGCCCTAAGCTCCGTGTAAGAGACCAGCTAAAACGTCTCTTACACGGACTGGGCGTGGACATGCTAAATACCTCACTTGCATCCGAAAGGTATGCAAATGAGGTATATTAGCGATCCACGAAGCAGAAACCAGTCCGTGTAGGAGACGTTTTAGCTGCAGAAATGTATTCAGTTGACAACTGAGTACACTTCTGCAAATTCCACAACGGAGCCATGTCAGCTCCAAAAAAAGGTTGCATATGACTCAGGCAGCATGCCAATGGCCAAATATGTGGCCATTGGCAATATAACCTGATGCCAAAATAATAAAATTATAATCGCCAATGTTTAAACCCAGTGCAGCCCCGCGCAAACGGGCTGCGCTGTATAAAAACATAAAAAAGAAGGTTATAAACCCACATGGAATGACAATGCAGGGACCAGCAGACCAAAAACAACATGGCCATCGTGTAGTGGTTGCTAAGGGGGGAAGCTGAGTCTAAGACATGTAACTAAGCATTAGTAGGCAATCTCATGTAAATGTGGGTACGGATACTGAATCTCACAGTCACATAGCAAATGAGCACAGTCTGAGTAGTGTAAGAGATACATAAGGGGGTGGAATAGAGTAGGAGATAGGTGACATCACAGGGGGGAATGGTAGAAAGAAATGCAGTTCATTGGAGGCCAGTGTAACATGACAGATGACAGGCACAGATCATGAAAAGAGGTGTGCCACTAGATAAGTCATGGAAAGTCAAGAAATGGAAGGTGTACACTGTTACTTACACCAAAGTTTCTTGCTGGGTGTGCATGCGCACGTGTGCACATCATGAAGTGCGAGTAGGACAGTGTGCGCACGTGTAAGGCAGACTGAGCATGTGGGAGCGTGTTGGGAGATGTTTAACACTGTTTGCGTGAGTGTGCGCGTGTGTAGGGCAGGCTGAGTATGATGGAGGCTGTTGGCAGACGTGTAACAGTGTTTGCGTGGGTGTACGCACGTTTTAACCCAAATAAGTAGATTCTGAACCGTGTAAGCATGTGTGCGCGCGGGTAAGCCACTGTGAGCATGTTTCTGATGGTATGCACGTTGCTCCCCCCAGAGGAAACAGAGAGGAAAAAGGAAGCAACAGAATTAATAGGAAGCTAGCAGGGATAACTGCTGAAGCTAGCAGGTGAAAACAATTAGAAGCAGGCAATTACACAGGCAGAATAGTAGCCCAGCCCAGCACTTAAAACTCTGCAAACAGTAGTGCAGGATGTTTCCCTTAAGAGACACTGCAAGACAGGAGTAAGCTAATAGAAGTGAAAACTGAAAAAGCTTCACTCAGAGCAGAAATGTTAGGGGCTGCCATAGCTGTCATAATGAGACATAGGCGACTTGCTGAGAGTGGTGACAATGCAGATGGTGCCAGACAACCCACAGTGAGGAGACGGAGAAGAGTGTACAGGCCCAGGGTCACCTACCACGGGTTACATGAGCTGGAGATAGTAGAGTGCTATAGAGTGGACAGAGAGCTCCTGCAGCAAATTGTTGAGCTGTGCAGGCCACGCCTCACACACAGAACCAACAGAGGGGAACCCATCCCAGTGGAAACCAAGGTATGTGTTGGCCTAAGAATACTAGCAACAGGTACCTTCCAGAGACCAACTGGCAATATGATGGGGATATCACAGGCATCAGCCTCCAAGGTACTGCACCAGTTCCTGGATGCCATGTCAGCACATGTCGGTGATCATGTATATTTCCCCAATGCCCGTGAGGTATTGGCCAGCAATATGCATCTCTTCCATCAAATAGCGGAATACCCTGAGGTACTGGGCGCAATAGACTGCACGCACATACGCATCAAAGCACCAGCTGGTGAGTGGGGTAGGGCCTACATTAACTGCAAGGGCTTCCCCTCCATCAACTGCCAGGTCGTGTGTGATGCCCAGGGCATAATAATGAATGTGTGTGCTGGCTGCCCTGGGAGTTACCACAATTCTCACATCTGGTATTTGATGCAGCTGTACCAGACATTTGCCAATGGGAACATCCCACCCGGACACCTAGTGGGGGATGCAGGTTATGCACTGGAGCCGTGGCTGATGACACCCATCAGAAACGCACACACACCTGAACAGGAATGCCATAATGAGGCACACGCACAAACACATAATGTAATAGAGCGTGTGTTTGGGCTGCTCAAGTCATGGTTCCGGTGTCTGGACACATAAGGTGGAGCCTTGCAGTACACACAAACTACATGTACCCAAATTGTCACGGTATGTGCTATGCTACATAATATGATATTGTGAAAACAGCTGCAGCAGGACCAGCATAGGGCTGGGCCAAACAGCCCCCCACCATTGCCAAGGCCATCACAGGCAGAGCGTGACTCGGAGGAGGAACAACCTGAGCCTGCCCCAGTAGGCAGAAGGAAGCGTGCCCAGTATGCCCTGGCCTTGGCAAAGAGGCAATGCATAGCACATACACTGGCTCAGTAGGAACCCTGGGAATGATACCCCCTCTGACTCACTCAAATAATAACATGGATGCCTAAAATGACATGACCTGCTCACAAACATGTATAGGGAAGTGTAATATGCATCCGACAGAGGCAGCCCTGCAGCACCACCTGAGGCATGAATGCTATGTGTTAAGTAATGTAACACCATGTACTATATGCACACCTGAGCATCCTGACTAACATCCACCCTCACCAAGCATGAAGCCACAAAATGACGATGGGATGATCAAGTGCAATAACTGGCTGAAGTAATGCAGTCAGTCAAAGGGGAGCCAATGTGTTTCAGGCTGGGAACACATGCGAGCTTGACATGATGCACCACCTGCTAGGGGTGGCGTGCACCTATCATGCCATGCCCCATGGATACCGGCAAAGGCTGTCAGTACCCACAGCATGCCCTGAATAGGTAAGTCTCAAAACACAAACCCACCTTCATAGGTTCTACAAGGGATAGGAACCTAGATGTAATGCTACCCAATGACAGATGTATAAACAGCAAGATGTGTGCAGTGTAAACGCACACAGTATGGAGAATGTAGATACCAGTCCTGTAATAGAGAACTGGGAAAGGCTCACATCAGCACCCTAACACTACCAGGTCACACCTCATACTGTGCTGTACAGCCGCAAAACATGGAACAAGCTACAAAAGGAGGGTGACTAGCAAGAAATGGCAAGGATAACCACACCCCCATGTTGGTACCACAACAAGAAGCAGCATGGAATAGCCATGGTCAAATACCAATGGCTAAAACTGCCTCGCAGTATATAGCCTGCTGCAGACTACTGTCCTAATACAAGGAACAGCACCTGGCCTATGTCGGAATACATGAATATATCAAGCCCCCCAAACCACATTATATTGTTTGACTGAAAATACCCAGACATACACTGGTAGCATTGTACTAGCACCAACACAGTAGGAGAAAATTACCCAGATTCCATAAACCAAAATGCCCAGGAACAATGTACCACTCCCACAAGAGGGGTAAGCATACTGGATGTGATAATCAGCAACATGTGTACTGGATGGCAAGATGAGAAGTGTACCCCTCACTGGTAAGACCAGACCATAGAGTAATCACACTGGATATACACATCCTGACCCCAGTCCCTGGCCAGAATACCACAGTGAAAAACATGTGTAAAGTATAGGTTGCAGCCCTCAAAACCGATGTGGAATCCACGAAAGGCCCTGTGCAAGTGCAGAATATGGGACACACCACAGAACATGTTATACAGGCATTCCATGAACACAGCCAGGAATGCTTGGAGTATGCAATCACAAATAACAACACACAATGCCATACACACAGGCATCTGGCATGCTGGCCTCCAGCCATTACCAAACCATGCAAGGGAATGAGGAAGCTACCACATGATAGAGCAAACAGAAAAAGGGAAGTAATCACTGACCAGTAGTATGTCAACAACATATGTCTACACATACAATCCACTAAGTCCAGCCACAACAAGTAGAATCTGTGAATCCAGAGGCAATGTGACGCCAGTACCAAGTACACAGACAACCACAACACCCCCCAATAAATACAAATATATGTGATAGATGCATCCATGTATCCAAACCAGAGGTTGAGCTCCAACAACTCAGTACTGTCAAAACTAGTCAGGAGGAGAAGGTAACCACATACACCACAAACCCAGTCCCACATAGACCTACCACAACTGTAAACCAAACACATAAACACAGACAAATATTCCCGGAGGCCTTAATTACAAACACACCACACCAACAGAAGCCTCCAAAGTAGATCACAAGCAACCACAACCGTCAAACATAGCACATGCAACGAATAGTACGCAAAGCTGGTGTGCCAAACAGTCACAGGCCAGAAGGAGAAACAACATGCCTGATACAGTCGTAATAGGTGTCTGTATAGGCAGACACACTGCTGTCCCACTCACCAGACTGAACAAGGGAAAGGGTAGAGAAAGCTGCTTGTAGGCTGCCACAAAATGCCACATACACAAGTACGCAGGTCACCCCAAAGCAAGCAGAAATATGATGCACTCAATGTCCATGCTGGTGTGAATTACCTGAGATGTACCTCCCTGGTCAACATCAAAAGAGACATGGATGGTCCCTCTGAGTATATACCCCAGGGTGGGATGACACTGGCTGTGTGCAGCATCCAACCCTCACCAAGAGTGATGCCACAGTACAAACACAGAATGCTCATGTTTAACAGCTGGCACAGTTACAGCTGTCAGTCCAAGAGGGTCTAATGTGTGTCTGCTTGAGGTGTCAAGCATGACAAGCCATGCTGCTGTTCCAGGGATGGCTGTCAGCTGTTACCCATGTGTGTCTGGATAATGGATAAGGCCTTTGCCACCTCCATAGAGCCGTATGTAGGCAAGGCCAAAAAGACTACCCACCACCCTAGGAAACATAAGGGTAATGCTGACCAATGCCAGATGTGTCAACTGCAATATGCATGCCCCTGAGGCATTTCTGATTATGGAGAACATTGATGTCTGTGCAGTGACAGAAGCCTGCTGCAAGCCTAGTGATAGCACACCAGCACTACTAGGTTATACCACATATCATGTGTTATGGCCTCAACACCTGCACCAAAACATCAAAGGAGGGGCAGTATCCATATGCAGCACAGACACCCATATTGCCAGGTAACTGACAATGCACAAAGCAGTGGACACCACCCATGTGCACATAACTGTAGTCAAAACTGCTGTACAGTCTGTAGCATGCGACAGACCACACTCTCACACACAAGAACTCCACCCAGACATCCGAAGACACTGGACAGTATGAATGTCCCACCAAATACCAGACAAGGTACACACAAATTACCACATAGGTGTCAAACCATTATGTATGCAAGGAGTAATCAGGGACCTAGGGACACAGGTCGACATTAATCTGTCATGTGACACCCACAATGCCAATGTGGCTATGAAGACTGTTGATACTGGACACCGTATCATGAAAGGATTCACATCAACATCAACAGAGGTCACTGTGCCGCTGTACTGTTCCCTCATCAGACCCATAATCTAGTACAATGACTCATATGGGATGTACCGTACGTGACACCTGCAGCGGTTCGGAAGACCTCATAGTTACCCCACCAACAGGATAAAGGGTGTGAAATATATGTCATATGCTGCCTGGCTGTAGACACCCCAGCTGACTGCAGTCACACACTGCCTACACAGAGGCATTGTATGTCTGTTGTACAAGGCCATGTCCAACAGAGGAGTAATGGACATGCTACACCACAGGAAATCAAAGCCATTGGAGCTGTGAGAGTCACAGATGTCAGCCTCAACACATAATGAAATAAGATGTGCTGGAGGGACAGATACATAACCCATAGGCTCCCCACACCCAGAAACAGGATCCCAGAGCCCCTCACTGACACCCCTCAACAGGAATATTGCCAAGTGGATGGATGACCGTACATGTATAGTGGGGGTCCCCACTGTGTCACGACCAGACAGAGGCACAGTGAAGAACCTCATAAATGGCCATAATTGAACATAGCAAGGGGTGGCGAAAGACACACACACTCTGGCTAGGCTTACTAATGGCCTAGGGTGTCTAGCCTAGTATGAACCCATGAACCTATGAAGATACAAAATGTACAGGACACTAAGGATAATCACAAGGCTTACCCAACTGATGGTAGAAACCATGTTGGGCATCCACAGATATGCTCCGAATCACACAGATATTACAAACAACATACTAAACACACACACATATTGCTAACATACAACCTGTCATGTGTAGTGCAAACACCCCCCCCGAGTGCAAAATACCTATCCCAGCAGACTGATGGTCCCCTGACATTGCAGATGCTGAGGTAACAGCCATCATCTGCAAAGCAGAACACACAGCAGCAAAGGTATGTGATGGTGTCCTGAGCTGAGGCCAACATGGACTCCAAGAATAATGGAATGCCAAATCACACTACTGCCCAATGTCAGCCTTACCACAGGATATGTACCCAAAGAGCAGTGTACAACAACAGTGGTCCATCACAACAAAGGTGTTGCCTGAATGGATACTCCAAACTACCACCCCAGGATTCTGACAAGCTTGTTCTGCACAGCTATGGAAAGGATAAGTATGTACCGCAGACAGAAGGCTATTGTGGACCTACTGATACTGGACCCAACACACTGTGGCTGTTGTAACTGCAGAACCGGCCCCTAAACATGTCTGACCCAGTTGAAGCAGTCATTAAGGTCACTGATGAGGGCAATGTGGTCCACACAGTGTAGCTGGACTGTGCACATGCTTCTAGACAATACCGTACGAGTTCAGTATGGATATGTTCACCAGCTTAAATATACACCCCTATGTCAGTAGAGGGGTTGCAAACCAGACCAAGGACAGAACTGACATGTTCAGACATGCCGCATCCATGTCAGACTACAAAGCGGATATGAGTGGCATCCCACAAGGCCTGGTCTTGGCCCCCACCCCCGTTCTGTATATATGTCCCATAGGTATAGGCCAACATGGAAGGACTGTGACTGAACATGTATGCAGAGGAGTACAAACAGCCCACCATATCCGACCCCCAGCTGACACAAGCAACCCACAAAAGGGCCACCTACAAACAGACAGCTGTAGCCATAGCCATGTCAGCAAGCTAATTGCAGAACTGTGTATAGACAACCACCGTGGATATACAGTAAGTGCCCAAAATTACCACACAGGTGTTAACCCATGAGGTACCTAACATGTAATGTGAGACCTGGGTACAAAAGGTGATAAATATCCTGGACTGGACAAACATGTGGCTGTAGTGTTTGCAAAAACATGTACCATATACCCACCCAAACATGAAGGTTGGCAGATGTAGATAAGGGGAACTCACTGTGGCTCTGCAGCCATCCTCCATCAGCATCACAACTGACTACAATAGCCCCTGTGGGATATACCACAGCAGACACCTCCATCAACTGTAAAGTCCACAACAGTACCCCACCAGGGGTAGCAAAGAGCATGAACAGATGCCATGTGTTGCCTGAGTAAACAAACTGCAGCCCCACACACCGCCATCCTTCCCAGCTACAGGAAAGCTGTGCCTGATGTATGAAGCCATGTCCAACCTGGAATGAATGAACATGTTGCACCTTGTACAATCTGAATGGCAGTGAGCTATGCACATGAAAGACCTGAACCCCAGCACTGACATACATAGGACAAGCTGTACAGAATGATCCATAACACAGAAGGCACCCCCACACTTCAGTAAACTCCTGGTACAGGTCAGCCAGAGAGCCACATATCGACACCCCTCAAGAGGCATCCTAATGAGTGTATGGGAGATGGTAGCCTACCCTGGGTATCACTGTTATGTCAGAGGTAGACGGAGGCACAGTATACTAACCATGACATATGTCATGGCAAACTCCAGTTACAATGTGTGTCGAAGGACAAACACACCCTGTGACTAGCATCAGAAATGGCCTAGGGAACATCGCTAGTGTGTGCCAATGTCCACCCATGTTGTGGAATACACTAGCAATGTTGGACGAGCCTGGTGTAGTTAGTCCATATCTGAACATATTGCAACATGGTCATATGTGCACAACTGGCTCCTACATAGTCTGTTGTGCTCACTATGAAGATGTCAAGCAGTCATAGGACTAAAAGCCAGGACACTGTCCACCACAGTGAAATTACTGAACCAGTACACTATACGGTACTACAGTGTTAGGTCATTATGAAAGTATATTGAGAACTGTCTGCAAAGTATCCCATGCAATCCCTGCAGGCACAGTATAATCTCTGTTGTGGCAGACAGGAATCAGTTGGCCAGTTAGTACACAACATGACACCCAACACACAATCATAAACGTGCGATATTGTCGAAGTTCACACACACCCAAATATGTGGTGGACTTCAGAGTGCAACATATGGAAAGCTCACACTGGGCATGCTCGCACATTTTGATAAATGAGGCATATGTCAGACAACATGCCATGGAAAGGCTGAACTGGGCATGCTCACACACTTAGGCCATATCTCCGTTTAGCAGTTGGCCACACATATCTGGTATTTGTACGTGTCAGTCCAGGAACCAACCACAACACAGCAATCAGCCCAGTGCACACAGTAAATGACCACAGAGACATAAGTGATATAGTGGATCGCCGTCATATGCAAACATCTTCCACAGATACACAAGTTGGTCATAGGAACAGAGAATGCTATGGCAATAAAGACCTGCAAACTGTAGAACAGCACAACAAATATTGTGCATCCGACAACTGAACATATGGGTGTAGAGGTCAATACTAGGCTTCTTGCCCCAGTGAATGACAGCTCAGCCAGAGTGTGCTTGGCATCTGCATCCCCAGGATAGTAGGCTACTGTGCCACTGTAAAGTAGGTCACAGAAGGCAACATGTGAGGCTAGTGAGCTGTGCCTCTGTCAAGCAGGGGCACCGTGGAGGTCTCAGGGATTGAATGTGCTAAGCCACAGCCATGTTGTCGGTGTGTGCTGTGAGAGGGTTGCTGAGGATCTCTGACAGTAGGTGTCCATCAATAACAGACTGAGGGGAGCCCTATCTGCATTCTCTGGATGATTCCACTGTCAACACTGTGTTGTAATGAGTATGTGTGAATGAAGTGCCATGCCAGGACTGTCCACAGATGTCCTCCCTCTGTCGGCTACAGCTCTGCAATGTATTAGGTCACTCTGTCTGTTGTACGGCGCATATATGGCTGGTGTACAGCTGACAGGTGTCTTGTTGTGGAGCAGTCATGGGTATATGTGGGATAGCATGACCAATGCAAACTGTACACATGCTCATAGAATGCAATTGTCAAGGATTATGCTGAGTGGCCAGTATAGTCCTCCAGCATGGGTCCTCTGAAGTCATCCACCCCAATCTACACAAGTGTAGAGTCTGCTTGTGCTAAACACAGTTTGTGTGCAGTGACAACCTTGCCTGGGGGTGGAGATGAGATATGGATGTCCAGGGAAAGGTGGGTATGATCAGATATCAACAATGGTGGTCTACCTCTGGTGTGGAACAGTGAGTACCCACGTTGCAGATGGACAGGTGCAATATGTATTCACCCATGTGGCTGTGGTGTGTGGTTCTGCCATAGCACATGGACCCACAAATTGTAGTGGCTGTAAATGGCAAGTGTGTGTGTTTGGATGAGGGGGGTTAGTGTGTGTGCAAATTTGTGTGAGGAAAATGTCCCTTTTGGCAACTGGGAGAACACACTACAGGATGCGCACTCCCCTTTCTAAACACAGATGATGTCAGCACCCTATAAGTACAGCAGGAGAAGGGAAGCCTCCCAGTAATGCGAATAGCGTGCTCTGCTAATGCGTACGTCTCGAGTGTTGTAACATAGTTAGGTAGTAGTTTGAATCCTGCAAATGGCAAGTGTGTGTGTTTGGATGAGGGGGGTTAGTGTGTGTGCAAATTTGTGTGAGGGAAATGTCCCTTTTGGAAACTGGGAGAACACACTACAGGATGCACACTCCCCTTTCTAAACACAGATGATGTCAGCACCCTATAAGTACAGCAGGAGAAGGGAAGCCTCCCAGTAATGCGAATAGCGCGCTCTGCTAATGCGTCCATCTCGAGTGTCATAACATTGTTAGGTAGTGGTTTAAATCCTGCAAATGGCAAGTGTGTGTGTTTGGATGAGGGGGGTTAGTGTGTGTGCAATTATGTGTGAGGGAAATGTC
The DNA here is from genome assembly GCF_019279795.1 of Protopterus annectens. Lineage (NCBI taxonomy): Eukaryota > Metazoa > Chordata > Ceratodontiformes > Protopteridae > Protopterus > Protopterus annectens. The sequence continues at coordinate 246,126,324 of NC_056748.1, forward strand.
CCTTTTGGCAACTGGGAGAACACACTACAGGATGCACACTCCCCTTTCTAAATACAGATGATGTCAGCACCCTATAAGTACAGCAGGAGAAGGGAAGACTCCCAGTAATGCAAATAACACGCTCTGCTAATGCGTCTGTCTCAAGTGTCATAACATAGTTAGGTAGTAATGTGAATAGCGCACTCTGCTAATGCGTCTCTCCCGAGTATCATAATGTAGTTAGGTAGGAGTTTGAAACCTGTAAATGGCATGTGTGTGTGTTTGGATGTGGGGAGTTTGTGTGTGTGCATTTCTGTATGAAAAACATGTTAGTTTTGGCAATCAGGAGATCACACTACCTGATTCACATTACCCTTTCAAAATACTGATGTTGTCAGCACCCTATAAGTACAGCCAGAGAAGTGGAACTATCTAGTAAACCGAATAGTGCCCTTTGCTAATGCGTCTCTCTCACGTGTCATGACTTAGTTAGGTAGGGGAATGAATCCTGTAAATGGCAAGTGTGCGTGTGTGTGGGAGTAGTAGGGTGTGTGTAAATGCAAGTGTGAGAGAACAGATCCTTTTGGCAAATACTACAATACACCAGATGCTGCATACTCCCCCAGTAAACACAGGGGATGTCACCACATTATCAGCACAGCCAAACAGGGCTAGTTGGCTAGTAATGCCAATAGTGCGCTCTGCTACTGTGTCGATTACCATTGTCAGAGTACAGATAGGTATGTTTTGGTAACCCACAACTGCCACATGTGGTTGTGTCACACAGTATGAACTTGTGTGGGTCTTTGTACATAACAATGCATGCCATTGCCTAAACCAGCAATGGCATTGCACACATGATGTATGTGTGTGTGACACATACACATAAATACCTTTGACCTGCAGTAGTTACCATGTCTGACACATGCCTCGAGTGGATAAATGGTATTTGCAATGTATACCAATATGACTGTGTCTTACTGTGCAGGGTCTGCACATGGTATGTCTCTATACAGTGTGGGTGTATATGGTGAAATACCTACAGCACTGGATACACATCTGGTCTGGGCCATATAGTGTACATGTAGTCGATGTACAGGTGCTGCATGTTCCCACCTGTTGTGGTAGTGGTAACATGTCATTCCACTGCAATTCAGTGACCACATGCTGTGAACCCTTCAACTAGTGTGTTGTAGCTACAGTAATGCTCACACACAATGTTTGGCTCGATGCAGTCCAGCCATATAAACACAGTTCTTGAGACTGTCATATTGCCAGTGTTGTTATGGAGGATAGGTGGTCTTCCTGTGTATGGGAGGGTTGTGTGTGCCAGGCTATGAACCAGATGGCAGTCTGACACACTGTTAGCTGCACATTATTAGGCCCTGATGGTTTGTGCTGTGCCAACAACCTGGAGGTGTGTGTATCTGTGGTACCTTGGGATACCACACCCCTATCCATGTGTAGAAAAACAAAGTGCAGGTCACCGCTGAATCTGTTCAAAATCTTCTTTAATAAAAAGTTAGCGCTTTCGGAACAAATCCATGTGTGTTACATGTGTAGGGGACGACAGGCATAGTATGCGGCATAGCCTGTCAGTGATGGGTAACACATGTGAGCCATGAATCATGAATCTGGTACTGCACAGACATTGCAGTTCACCATGCTGAGGACAGTGTCTAGTGCATGCATCTTCCGGTGTACACTGCTGTTGTTGTGTAGCAGCACTGTTAGTGTCCTAATCTGTGTGATACCCACAGAGGTGGCTATGTAAACCATGTCCTGCAGCATAAGGCAGTATGTGTGTACCAAGGAGCTTTGCCATTATACATCGGGCCATGGGTGTCACGTGCAAGATGACCCTTGCACATCATTGTGGCTTCCCTAGCATGTAAGCACACGTTGACAGCCAGTGGATACCCTATGAATGACAGTGGAGACTGAGCATAATGTAGACATACAACACCATTCCCACATATAGTGGTAGAATACCTGGTGAGGGTATGTTGGCAACCAACATCAGGCTCATACTGGCCTGTGCCACATGCTGAGAGATCCATTCTATGTTCCCTATCATGTAGTCCAGGGAGGTATGTCTCAGGCAGCCATACTGGCATGGTCAATGAGTGAGTCATATGTGTCCATGCCTCTGACTGACCTGTATGCATGTATTCTGTGGTGGACCATAGTGCCCCTGAGGCATATCACTGTGACCTTCACCAGATACAGCCTGTTGAGCGGGACCCCAGTGCAGCACACAAGACAGGTACCTGACACGTCTGTAGCTGGTGTGTTGTGTAGCCCTACAGGCTGTGAGTGTGTGGCACAGGGGATGTGTGTGCCATGTGTGGCATGTGCTCTGTTCTGATGGAACATATGCCTGTGTGCCAGCTGCGGAGGTGTGTGATGCCCAGGCAGGCTGCTATTCTGAGTCCCCACGTATGCCCCAGTGTGTTCAGCATGCTGTCAGTGCGTGTCAATGTCTGACTTGTATTGTAGTCACTGTAATATATTTTATTTACTTATTTATTTATCCTACATTTGTTGACCGGGATAGTCCGACTGGATGCATGTCCATTTCCAGGGGAAGCCCGGGGAGACATGCTATGAGGGTAGCAGATACAGCATTACATAATACCAGCATTACATATTACAAACAAATTATTTACAGAGATTACATAAGTAAGCAAGTCAAACATGTTCCACAGGTTAATGTTAGTCCTGAGCACAAGTCAGGATTAAATTAAATTACACAGTCAAGTGGTTCACGGATTTTACACATTCAAGTTAGCCAGGCTTGATACATTGACATAGCCAGTTAAGTGACAAATGTTGTTTGAGTCTAGTGTTAAATTGACCTAAGGTGGACAGTAGGGTAATATCAGCTGGAAGTGAGTTCCAGGATCTACTTACAGAGTTTGCAAAGAGAGAATCACCGGCTGTGTTATTAAACTTGCTAGTCTGAATTAGTAGTTTGTTAGAGGATCGAAGCAGTCTAGGATTGTTATAGGGGGTGATAATATTTGAAGTGCAGGAGTATTGTCTGGATTATAGAGGATTTTATAGGCCATAATCAGTTGGTTATACTGTATTAGGCTGGGTATTGCAAGCCAACCAAGCTGATTTAGATTGATGCAATGATGTGTCCTAAAAGGCAGCCCAGTGGCAAACCTGGCAATGTGGTTGTAGCAAATTGAGTGTTTGTTAAGGACAGTCTTGTTCATATTCGAGAGTAGAGGGATGCATACAGAAGGGTTGAAACAAGGTGTGAGCGAGCTATGGCACCTTTAGCTGGAGGGGCTAGGAAGGCTTTAATTCTGTAAAGTGACCCTAGTTTTCTATTGATGGCTTTGATCATTTGGTTAACATGTAGGTCACATTTGAGATTATTGTCTATGATGACACCTAATAGTTTAGTAGATGGGTCAGGGGAGATTATTGTGCCATCAGTTGATGTTATGGTAACGGTGAAAGCGGTAGACCTACGTGTTGGTGAAATAACAGCAGTTTAGTTTATTTGGGATTTAGGATCAGATGATGTTCAGAAAGCCAGTTTTCTATTGTATTAAAGGTGGTCTGGGTAGCTGACCATAACTCTACTGGAGATGTGGCTGAGCAGATCAGAGTAGAGTCTTCAGCAATTGGATACAGCTGACTCTTGGGATGACAGTATAAAGGTCGTTAATGAAGATGGAGAACAGCAAGGGCCCTAGTATAGAGCCTTGTGGTACTCTGAGGGTGTTAGTTAGAAGGTTAGAGAGTTTGTTCTGCCAGAGGCCAGCCTGCTATCGACCATGCAGGTAGGATTGAAACCATTGGAAGGCTCCAGTATCTAGACAGTGTTTGCAGGGTGTGGATTACAAGTTGGTGATCAACCATATCGTATGCCTTGGAAAGATCCAAAAAGAGGGCTGAGGATATATAATTAGTGTTGCAAGTATGGTTTATGGTGTTAGTAAAGGCTTGGAGGCCTGAAGTAGTGCTGTGATGAGGACGGAAGCCATGCTGAGTGTCTGCCATAATGCGATTTTGGATTAGGTGGTGCATGAATTGTCTATGACTAAAGTTTCCATAATCTTTGCAAGTGGAGAGAGTATAGCTATTGGCCTATAATTGGAGAATTCAGTAGAGCTGCCTCCTTTGTGAAGTGGGATTACATATAACATTTTCCAGATGGTGGGAAATTTAGATTCTACCATGGTTCGTTTGATTACCTTTGAGATGGGGTAAGCAATAGCATCATCTGATGTTGATAGGTACTCGGCAGGGAGTTGATCAACAGAAAGTGTAGTGGGTTTCACTGTTTCAATCAAGGTACGGAGAAGTGAAGTGGTGACTGGTTGGCAACTGAACGCAAGTAGGTTTCTAGGGGTGCTACTTTCAGGACCAGGGGAGCTAGGAGGTAGATGGCTAGCTAGGGCCTGAAATGTCTCAGTAAAGAACTGGTCAAAACTATCAGGAACATCTTCAGGGGTATTATCAATAGTAGCAGCAGGGATTGGGGTTGACATTTGTCCAGGATGTAGTATATATGACATGCCACCTGACAGGGTATGGCATTACTGGGTTCAGAGAGCCCAGTCCCCAGATTGGCTGTGTGGTGGCATCCCACACATGTGTTGTACATTCCTGGCCAAGGGTGATGGCTGACTGCATACATGTGGCAGCTGTGACATTGACACGACTCACATAAACCACAACTGGACCATAGAGGCGATTCACAGGTTACCTTTGCACATGCTACCCTAGTAGTGTGATTGCCATGGTGAGTACCAACACATAGGGCCAATGGGGAACAACATACTGAAGGTGTGTATGTGTGGGTGTACCGCTACTGTTTCATAGCACTGACATATATGACTGCACACGTGGGTAAATGCCAGGTAAGACGTGTGCAATGTGTCACAGGCAATGTACATGCGTACAGGACAGACAGTGACGTTCTGTCATGTGTAAAGTTGACATACATATCGTACACTATGCAGATGTCACTAGAAGTCTACAGAAGCACTGTAACTCTGCATTGCAGGTGTAAGCAGTGTTCCAGGGAACCCCAAGCAAACATGCATGCAAACAAAGCTACAGTAAACAGGGCTGGAAGTAGTGCATTGTACAACAAAGAAGGGGTAACAATAACAGTAAGTAACAATGCAAATATGTAGGCACTATCAACATGTACCCAGGAATACACAGCGCAGATGCCCATGGTAGAAATGATATTATGTCATAGTTATTTGTGATTTGGATTACATTGGCACTGCACACATATCTACATGTGCGAACATCCACATGGCATAGTCGTTGTGGGCAACTTGACACCATTACTGTACATGTCCACCATTGCATATCACTACTTGCATTAGCTTTCCCCCTGTGCTACCCATGTATGCGGCTATCTGTTGACAACCTTACCACTGGCATGCAATTATGTGCAGCTGTTATACTTTGGTATGTACTATGGGTGCAGATAACAATTCAGGACATTCATACAGTTACTGCAGCAGGCATGCTGGGATAAACACACAGTCATAGCAGCACACTGTACTGTTACCAACATGATACTACTAATACACTTCTATGTAGTCACCCTGTGCATCAGAAACGTGTTTACCTGTTCCCGCAATGATGTTGGAGATTGCAGGAGGTGGCACAGTGCCATCATATGCACAGGGTGTGGATTAGGTATGCCTGAGTCAGCCACCGATACCACCAATTGACATGTGTGTGTATGTGTGTTGGTGAGGGGCAGCAGTACAGGGTGGGGCAGTGTTGGTGCAGTGTGTGCGTGTATGTGGTCGCCCTAGGTGTTAACATTTTGCATGTGTGTATGCACGCACACAGTTCCACCTCATGGCTGCCATATACAGGGGTTTGTGGACAGCCACAGACTGCACCTGGCAGGCCATACAGATCAGTGTCTGTGTGCACGGACATGGTACCTGTGCCTGGCAGGGGTGTTACGGACTGTATCCAGTACTAAGCCAGACTGGGTACTGTCATCAGAAGCGGGAGTGTGTTGACTGGACACAAGTCCCTGTTGGGACTGTCCAGAGCCACGTGCACGTGGTCTCCTGGGGCGTTCCGATGACAGCACAGACCCAGCATTGCTGAGGCTGCTGCTGGCACTATGGGGGTGTGTGCGAGCCTGTTGTCATCCGCGCCGACTGCCAGCTGCTGCTGCTGCTGGCATATGGCCACGTTGATGCCGCAAACACCCACCATTGCCCTGGCTCATGGACATCTGGTTGTGGAACTGCTGTAATATGTCCCAACAACGTCTGTCTATGACATCGGTGAAGTTACGGATAGCATCCGCAATGTCATGCATACTGTCATGGCTGTGCGACATGCTCTCAGCTCCCTCAGACCCTGTCTGGTGTACCTTTCCATACGTGACTGTGCCTGCATGACAGTCCGAAACATAGCTGAGGTTGACAGATCTCTTTGGGCACGTCGGCCAGAGGCAGTACGCCCACGGATGCTCCCACAAGAACCCATGGGCAACTGTCTGTGTGGTACCATCGGAGGACCCTGCCCATGGCTGCTGTGTGGGGATGCATGTGCCACAGGTACCACATTACCCTGGTCTATGCCCACTGTATCCTGTCCATCACCTAGGGACAATGGTGACAAAGGATGTACTGGCAGGATGACTGTGCGCAATGATGGGGTTGACAGCTGTGTACTGTCAATTGGCTGACCAATGGCAGACCCTGACACACCTTCCTGTACCATTACACAAATATCATCATTACCAGTAGCCGTGGCACAGGATTCAGGTTCCCTGCTGCAGGTCACCAGAGCAGCCCAAGAACCTGTGGGAGGAAGACAGGAAACACAGTTTACAGTCTCCAGACATTGTTACCAGTGATGCACTTCTACACACATGCACACATGCACACATGGACACAGGCACACATGCAGACATGCACACGTGGACACATGCACACAGGCACACATGCACACAGGCACACATGCACACATGCAGACATGCACACGTGGACACATGCACACATGGACACATGCACACATGGTCACATGCACACATGGGCACATGCACACACGCACACATGCACACATGCACACGTGGACACAGGCACACATGCACACGTGGACACAGGCACACCTGCACACATGCAAACATGGGCACAGGCACACCTGCACACATGCACACCCCGCAGTATACACACAGAGCACTACTGAGTTACACTACTGTTACTAGCATTATCAGGACTATTATAGGTTATGTTAAACACACTCACCAGCATGGATGGCCTGCCTTGCTGTAATTCCGGAGAGACCTGCATAAATGATGAGATTAATGTCAGTGGGCACAACTGTGCCATTGATATTGCATATGATACAGTGTACAGAACAGTCAAGTGTACATATGGCATATTACCTGCACGCTCCATGTCGTGCTGCTGTGTGGAACCAGCCTCCATCATAATGCAGGTGTACTGCTGTTGGTGTTCTGGGGCTGGAGCCACAACACATAGGAGTAGCCCCTCCAGTCTGGTGAGGGGGGGGATGTATGGCCACCCCACCTCCTGTGGCAACCTGTTGCCTGTGGATATCTGATGCACCCTGATGGACACTTCGGATTAAATCACTGCAGTGATGTCGTACCTGCTCATATGTCCTGTTATGCATGCCAATATCATTTATCTTATCCCTACCGACAAGGTCTTGCCACAGTGCAGCCCTCTCCTGCTGATTCTGACCGGTGCGGGAAAACAGGATGTCATACTCCCGCACCAGGCTCTGGTGGATCTCCTCGTCTTCCCCCACAGAGTAGGTGGGGTTATGCTGACGCGCCATCTCCCTGGAAGAGAACACAAACAGGATATCAGCAGACCATGTCAGCAATATATGGCACACATACTGTACATGATACTCATGTGTAGTGATATACTACTACTCCCATATGTTGCATGTGTGTGTGTCGTGGTGGATACACAGGTACATGGCCAGATATCAGTGCTCAGTCAACACCTGTGCAACAATACCTGCCACATTCCACACAACATAGTAGCATGCCCCATCGGTCAGCACACACTGACAGGTACAATGCACAACCTCACTCTGGGGGTTCATCCCAAGGTACTGTATGTGGGACACTGTCCACTACTGTGATGTGGACAGAGGTTACTCGGCCTGGATATACATATCCCACCACCACCACCAGCACAGTAGACTACTTTGATATGTATGTGATTAGGCAGTTATTCACTTGCTGGGACTGAGATGGTATCCATGCAGCACACTGGGCCAGTGGAAGCCACAAGCCACACTGCTGACCCCTTTGCAAATGCTTACCACGGACATGCCACAGATTGCATGGAACTTGCACACATATTTCTAACCCAGACCCTATGCACAAAGGTTAGGCATCCTGTCCGGTGGATCCCAGACAGAGGCAGATTGTATAACAATAGCAGGAGGCTACTGCAGGACAGAGCACATTCACATTAAGGGAAGGCATCTGTGGTCAGCACTGGTACTATGCTATGGTCCGTCATAACAATGGCCACGGCCTACTCTGGGAGGGAAATGGACACAAACAATATGGATGACCACAAGGCCTTCTTCAGTTATGTTACACATATGGACCACATGCCTCAGATATGCTCTGTGTTAATACACACCTACTTAACATTCACCAAACACACGGATATTGGCAACAATCTTGCAGACATGTTCGGTGCACGTATCCTCCCTCCTTCTCCCCCACCAGTTGAAATATTTATCACAGCTGGATGTAACCTCCCCATCATCTCACATGTCCAGGTGAGGGCCGCCCTCAGCAGAGAAGAACACACAGCATCACTGGACCTCATGGTAACCCTGGATGTGTGCTACCTGCACTCCGAGAGGACATACAACCGCATATAACACTGATAATTTATCTTGGCCGTACTACAGGATATGTACCTGGACAGTAGCATACAACAACAGTGGTCCCACACCACTAAGGAGGCACCTCAACTGACCCTGGGAACTATCACATCATATGCATAACCGGCCTGGTCTGCTAAGCTATGGAATTATATAGTATGGGATGCATATGCAGTGATATCAGGTACCTGCAGAAACTTGTTCCCAGCCAGTGTGCCTTTGTGATGGGCTGATCCTGCCTTTTGAACCTGGCTGACCTTTCAAAGCAGTCACTACAGCCATTGCTGGGGCAACGCACAGACAACTGCTGCCAGGATCATGGCCTAAGACTGATTGACATGTAATGTATAGTCATCCCCTTTTGGTGGAACTAGGTACACACAACATATCACATGGACATACCTATGGATACAAACCTATGACACATTTGGAGGGTTCACAGTATGCACACTATTAACCTGCTACTTTGCATTACCTGTGTTTGTCGTAGCTGGTTGCGTTACCACTGCTTCTGCTTGCTGCTGCTACTGTCACTGCTGACAGCTTCAGGTGACAGAGTCACAGTGTATAATTTTTTTTTTGTTGTTCTCTCTCTCTCTCTCTCTCTCTCTCTCTCTCACTTCTCGCTCTCCCTCTGTCTGCTTCCAGACAGTGCAATGAATGTATTGCATGTGTGGAGTGTTAGCACTGGATGCTTTTGTAGGTATCTGCATAGGTCCATGTGATGGCCTCTGCACCAATTGTAAGCCAGCATTTGCTAATTGCATCCAGCCAGTTGTGCACTGACTGCAGTTCTCACTGTGATTTCAGGTCAGTGCTATAAAAGGGTATGTGGGATAGGCGTTGCCCTTTCAGATTGTAAGGGTGGGGACCATGCTGGTATGCTGTGGACAGTGTTCTGTGAGTGTAAAGGTTAGTATCTCTCTCATGATTCAGGCTGTGTTGTATATTCACATTTCTCCATTCCTCTCTCATGTTCCCTGTAGCAAGTGTGTATGCACAATGACTCCTACAACTATATATAGATATATATTTATATATATATATATATATATATATATATGTACATATACATACATTTATATATGTACTTTAACTGACATTATTATCTACAAGCTACCAACTAGCATGGCTGTTTCTGTTCACACACTACTATTATGGAAATCCAGTAGTTTTGACAGTAATTCTAAATGACATGCTTTGTGTACTACACATCCTATAATCCCTTTACATTCATCCCTACTATTACATGTTATATTTATTTTAGCACAATGTTCTTGTATAAGAGTCATGGCTTAGTGGTAGGTCATACAGACTAGTGTTTCCAAGGTCCTGGGTTCGGGACTGACAGTGGGATTTTATTTTGCTTTTGAACTGAGTACAGGACCTGTCAATCAAAGTGACTAAGGCACTTTTAAGCAGTTGTAACCGGGTTAGCGCTGGTTTGCGCAGAGCTCACGCATGCGCACTGGCGGTTAGCTCCGCACACACAAGCGCACACCCGCTTACAACCGCTTAACGGTGCTTACTCTGGCGCACACCCACACTATTTTCTTTGAAAGAAAAGAAAATGGGGAGACAGGAAAGTGGTGAAAAAGGGGTCACAAAGAGGGTAAGACAGTAGGGAAACAAGCTTGGGATTTGCAGGAGGGATGTAGGTAAGGCCCATAGCTGCCCATTTCTTCATCAGCAACAGCTGTGCATATGTATGTAATTTGGTGTGACATTTGAAACCTTCCACCCCTGAGAGAGGTGTCAGGACAACAATAATACTTGTTGTACAGCCAATTGTAATTGATAGATTCCATGTCCAGCAGACATGTGTGCGGAATGGGCAGCTATGTATGGGGCATAATTTTTTGTGGGTACAGAGTGCCCTTTTTTTTTTTTTTTTTCAGGTGAGAGTGGTATGTCAGGTGAAGGAAGTTGGTACAGCTGGGGAGGTAGGTTGGGTAGGTAAACAGACAAGACAAACAAGACGCATACAGGGGCGGTGTATGACACGTGTGGGGGGGTTACACAATTGACGGGGATGGAGGTTTGGATATCCAGAGCCCATGAGCCCACAGATGGCAACAGTGGAACTGATATCCCCACCCATAGGCAGTTGCCACTGTTCCTTCACTGCCCAGGACGGGGCTGTGCTGGGGGCTGTGTAGGCCGGGCAACAGGCATGCCCGTTAGTTGCGCCACCCTTGCCTCAAGCTGGCGTAGGGGCTCGAGAACAGAGTCCCGAATCTCCCTACGCACCACAGTCTGGATGCTATGGAGTGTGAGTGGTGGTTCTCCTCCGGCCACACTTGCAGAGGGGGGGCGAGCCCCATCCCCTGCAGCGCTTCCACCCACAGGTGGCACAGGGCCACTGGAGGAGGGTCCGGACTCGGCACTAGTGCCAGGTGCACTCGCCAGCTGAGGTGGGAGAGGTGGGTCCGCTGGAACCCGCCTTCCCTGTCGTCCTATGTTTTGCATTATGTCATGACAGTTTGGGTTAGTGACATATAATACCATTCACAATTAGTTGTAACAGCATGCATTAGTATTCCCATTAACCAAACACCCAGATATTCATACCATTGAACAGCGCCCATAACACATGCATAATTTGAACAGAAATACACAGTCCAACAACATGCAGGGTTAATTGATGGCAACAGGCCATCAGGTTTGGATGTATGAACAGGGCAGATGTATCAACGGACATGCAAATATATATGACCCAACAGGACAAACATCCAGATGTGTTAATTGGGATTGCACATACCATTTTCACGTGGAATGGGTTATATGTGGTTATAGGGTGGGGTGAAGAAAAGAATATTAACACCTTCGAATACCAATACATATGCTGTACATTTCTAATAGCTACAGTTATATACACACTACTGTTCTAACTACAGTTTCCTATATGATAACTATTTCAACTTGGTGATAGGACTGTTACTGCAACATCAATATACATTTTATTGTTCTTCATACACATTCATATCTAGCTTTGTTCAGCTACATCATCCTGCTACATTTGCTTTATATAGCTGTAGACAAGTGTGGATGTTTGGTATATCAGACAATCATCCTATCTGCATATTGCAGACTGAGAGCAACATATCCGGATTTTGGGATACACATTCCAGATGCAGCAACACTTTGAACAGATTTCGCTGTTTGGTTTTGATTCTCACATGCATTTCATTCTGTCTTGACTGCAGTATACTTTATTCAGGGGTTATTACTACTGTATTGCTGGATTCATGACACTTTCTCACACTCTCTCACTTGCTTTCATTTTACTATTCAGGATGGTACTTACTTACTTCTAGGTTTTATTGACATGTTTTACCTGTAGTTATTACAATCCTTTCCAGCAGTCTCACTTCTGTCATGTTTCAGTATTTCAACAGGGATATATTTTACACATGTGATTTCATCATCTTCTGCAGCTATACTTTTCAGCCTGCTGCAGGTTGTGTACTATTTTCTTACAGGTAGGGCATTTTTATTTCAGAATATATGTCAGACAGTTTCATTTTTCGGTTTAACTTACAGGCTGAAACACACTTTTGTAATCAAGCAATACTTGCAGACACTTTCACACTGTTACTTGCACATTTTATTCCTTACTGACTACACTGCACTCTTTTGCTGACTGTCATACTTTTATATTTCTTTACAGTTACTGGTAGTGGATTACTGACCTGCCTGGTAGCGCAACCGCACCAGCCTATCACCATAGGCTCTGCGGTTCGCAGAACTGACACCTGCAGCTGTAATATAAATGAAGTAATATTGGAATACACATCTCCATAATATCAGCTAGTTTAATTTCTTACATACATAATTAAATGTAACTTACTCAGTAGTGGGGCGTTGGATGTTTGCCGGGCCTCCTGGATCCAAAGGTTCAGTTGGTCCTGCTTGCATCTCTTCAGGTCCGCATGGTGGTGACGGACCTGCTCACCAGTCCTTGGAATCCCTGTGGCACTGGTGAGATCATGAGCCAACCGGTCCCACGCCTCGGCCCTGTATGCTCCCCAGAGGACCTGGCCCTGCATGAGTTGGGCCTCATGATTGTGGACTAGGAGCCAGACCATGTACCTGGACTCCTCAACGCCCCACCTCTGTGCTCGAAACAACTACCCTCTCCTACTCCTGTCATTCTGCCTGCAGGTCAGTTCTACAATCGTTTATGCTGTGTATTCCTGCCTATGGGGCTTATATAGTCCGTTTTTCCCGCACATATCTGTGATTGGCCATTTTGGAATTGTATCAACTTCAGTAAACCTGCATTGTCATGCTCCAGTTTGTATTCATTCCTATATATTAGCTATTATTGCATTTCTAGGTACTGCTGTCATGGCTTAGTGGTTTGGTACCTTGACTATGGTGTATAGTATCCTGGGTTCAAACCTTGCCACTGCTTTATATTTTTCATGACTGTCTAGACATGCTGAGGGGTGTGTCTGTGTAAAGGCAGTTTTGATACGGCTTGCTCAACGTTGCCCGTTGGTTAGCTTGTTTGCGCAGTGCGCAGCTCCGTGCAAACGGGGTACGCTGCTTTAAGCCTCATTTGGCTATTGGCACACATATTACACTCAGTTCAGTTAGGGGCACATATATTTAGTGTGTTAAACCACTGCTCAGCTATGGGCACTCATTTTGCACCAGTTAAACCACTGCTCATCTACGGGCAGATGCACTCACTCTGTTAAACTGTAGCTCAGCTATGGGCACATCTGGCATTTTTTATTCTTTTGTTACCTCACATTTCTTCAATATAAATGGGCTATTTCATTACATTTTACATAAAATGTGGTTTTATGTGTACATATTTGTCAGGGACTTGTTTCCTGCTTATTTTGCTAAAAATAAAAAAATGGTGTTGTGGGGGCTCGAACCATGAATGCCTGCTCTTCAGCCAACATCTCTACCGCTATGCTATTGCTTCCTGGCTTATTTTGCATATTTAGTTCTTATATGCTTTCCCACTGACTGCTAACTGTAGCTGCGCTAAGGGCACGCCCGCGCAAACGAGCGCACTCATGGTTAAACATTTTTACAATTTAAAAAAAATATATAACATGTTTATTTATATGTTTTCTGTTCATAGTCTGTGGGGGCATGTGGTGTGTTCTGTTTATTCACATTTCCGTGGACTCTGTCGTGGGTGTTTACTTTGGGAACTTTTCCTCTTCTGGGGGCGTGTCTGCTTACAGGGCTCGGCCTACGGACACGCCCCCTACTGTCTTACATGGACCGTGTTAGCCTTAAGTGTGATTCAGCATGCTCTCACGAATATGCAGAGCATGCTGACATCACTCCGTTTAACTGCAGCCTCCGTGTATGAGTTATAACTCTTACACGGAGGCTTCGTGAATCCTGCCCACAGTCTTACCACAAAACGACATGGTAGTAAGGGAAAGAAAAGATAGAAATCAAAAGCAATCATGGAAGTATCAAACAGAGAAAACTATAAAGCAGCTAAGGCAAGAAGTGTCACTGTTAGAAGAGTATAGAAGAGGGAACAAGTCAAGAAAATACTCAGAAAGATAGACGTATTAAAAGCAATGTACAGTATTATAATAGATCAGGAGTTATCATGCAGTATCACAAATAATAAACTAAAAATATAAGCACAGGCAGAAAAACATAAATGATACAAAGACAAATAGAAAAAAAGTACAAAACAAGAAATTTACTGATGACCCAAACATTTTTATAGATAATTGGGAAACAAGGCAAAAGGAACTGAAATACCACCAAAAAAAAAAGAAATAGATACATTTTGGACAAATATCAACAAAGATCCTGTGGAACATAACAAAGATGCTAAATGGATATGTGAAGCTGCCAGCTCAGCTAGCTAGAATTTTGTAAATAATTTTATGTCATTGTAAATATTAATATGATCCATATGCTTGTTTTACAAATGTAAGGAAACTGTATATTATGTATTGAGCATATTTCCTGTGATTCTGAACTCTGTTGTCACTGTGTTGAGTTATTGAGTACTGTCATGTGCTTTTATTATGTATTATTAAATATATTTAATCCTTTTAATCATGGCTGGTTTATTTAGAGATATTTAAGCTCTTAGACCACTTACATATGTATTTGGTGACACTGTACAGGCCACTCTTAAATAGCCTTGATGTTGGTCACACTTACCATTTGGATAATAGTAACATTACACAGTAGAATTGGTCACCCTTTGGAAAGGGCCTTAAAGTAGCTGATAAAGAGTGGTTGGTGGCAGCTAGTACTACCTTATATTCTGGGCAGAAGGGGGCATAACTAGTGAACCCATGCCAGCCTTCCCCAGTAGTGTTTGTATATAAATGAAATCTCAAAGTGTGTGTGTGTGTGTGTGTGTGTGTGTGTGTGTGTGCGTGCGTGCGTGCGTGCGTGTGTGTGTGTGTGTGTGTGTGTGTGTGTGTGTGTGTCAGCTACTTGGGCAGGGATATGAAACACTGGTTGGACAGAGTGGGTGCTGGAGGTTTTGGCTGGACCACTTGGCTGAGATCTTAACCATATAGCTGTACCAGTGGAGAGTCTTATTAGGGATCTGGAGAGAGAGGGAGAAACCAGCTCCAGACTGACTGTGATCTCTGTGTGCTCTTAAGAAAAATTGTGCTTTACTGTGTGTGTACTTGTCATCCTCCCAATTTGCACATCCCTCACTGGTGCTAGTGGTGAGGATTGAGTTTCCTTGATTACTGGGCCAGTGCAGGGGTGTCACAGGATAGAAGAAGTAAGAATAAGATATTCAAAGGTACAGACTATGCGATGGGATGAAGTAACGTTGTTTCATTCTCTCTGGCTGTTAAAAAAGTCTCTAATTGGAAAACCCCAGGCCCAGATGCATTTCCTAACTTCTGGTTAAAAGTATTAACATCTTTACATGAAGATTTAATCATGAGTAAGAACTATTTATAGGCACACCCCAAACTGACATCAGCCTGGCTAACAACATGAAAAACAATACTCCTATTTGAGAGTGAACCTGCAAGCAATCCTAAAAATTATAGACCAATAACTTGCCTTCCAATGACTTATAAATTATACACTGGAATTAATGCTGGCAGAGTTTATAGTTATTTAGAAGCAAACTCTATCATGCCAATAGAATAAAAAGGTAATAAAAGAAGGTATTATGGAACCAAGGATTTGATGCTAAAGTCATAATAGAGAACTGCAAAAGGGGGAAGAATCTAAGTATGGCATGGATAAACTACAAAAAAGCATTTGATAGTATCCCACATTCATAGATAAAAGAGTGCTTAAAAATGTCTAACATACACTACACTGATTGATTACATTACATCCACGATGTAACAGTGGCAAACCATTTTGCAGTTAAACCATGATAAAGGACAAATTATTATTCCAGGGATAAAAATTCAAAGGGGGATATACCAGGTTGACTCTGTCACTGCTGCTCTTTTTGTCTTGCCCGTAACCCATTAAATTGTCTACTTAACTGATTAGGTCATGGCTGTAATTTGGCTCTCAGAAATCAACAAAGTGTAACAATTTCTTATCTTCTTTTTGTAAATGATTTAAAACTGTATAGCTCATCAGATGAGGAACTGAAAGCTCAACTACAAGTGGTCCAAATTTTTTTTAGATGATATAAGTATGTCATTTTGTCTTGATAAATGTGCAAAAGCAACCTTTAAAGCAGGAAAGCTGCAGCACCAAGAAAACATTAATTTGGAAAAGGACAGGAATGTGATATAAAAAAAACTTGAGCAAGAGGCAGTGTATAAATATGTTGGAATTGATGAAGAATCAACAATAAAATATGAACAAATGAGAATAAAACTCAGTAAGAAATATTTTAGAAGGCTTGAATTAATACTAACAACAGCACTGACATCTAGGAACAAAGTCCAAGCTATATACCAATTTGCTCTTCCTTCCTAACTAACAGCTTTAGAGTGATTGACTGGCCCTAAAAAGTGTTGGATAGTCTCATCAAATAATTTATAAAAATTAGCGCATGCCAAGACTATATATTCCCCATTCTGAAGGAGGTATGGGCCTCCTCGAAATTGATTACACATATAGATTTATGATAGTGGGACTGCAATATCTGTTGACCTCACAAGACCCAAATGTAGTAAAAGTTTTGAAACATAAGGAGAACAAGTCTAAGATGACTTCCGTGTTTAGTTTAGCAGAAGCATATTGGTGTCAAGTGGGAATGGAAATCAAAATAGAAGTAGATAAAAATCAAGTAGCAACTGAATGTGCCAAAAAAACAAAAGAAAAAATATAAGGTGAAGGATCAGATACAAAGGCAAGAAATGTGAAAAATGGATAAATATAGTTGCAAGTATTGGAAACACTTGGAACAACCTCATGTTGATCAGGATCGAACACAGGAATGGTTAAACAGAAGTGAAGTTAAACCAAAAGATGAAAGGTTAATATTGGAGGCTTAAGATAGATGACTATGTGCACATTACTTTACAAAGTCTACTGAACATGTGGGAGAAACAGACAAATGTAGGTTTTGTAAAACAGAATTGAAAACAGTTGCACATCTTGGTGGTTGTGACATACTAATGGCAGAAGGACTGTATACTGAAAGGCATAATAATGTAGCAAGACTGTTGCATTGGGACTGTGCAAACATTATAATATTGAAAATTGAAAACTGAAAACATGAGCCACAAAGCATCATAGGAAATTATGAAGTTTATATTACAAGGGATCATCCATTACCAACAGTTCAAAAATAGACGCAAGAAAAACAGATATATTAGTCTATGAAAAGAAGACAAAAGTAGCATTGATTATTGAAATCCCTACACCCAGTGACTGCAGTGTCTTACGTACAGAGAGACACGAAGTCATAAAGTACCAGGATAAAAGTACCAGGATTTGCAGGCAGAAATAAAGACAATGTGGAAGAAAGATAGCCAGATAGTTCCAGTAGTAGTAGGAGCAATGGGTGTTATAAAAAAGAATTTACAGTTGTACTTAGATATGTTATTGATACATGTAATACCATATAAATTGGAGAGGAGCCAACACTGGGCACATTGTGGGTGCTGCAAAAAGCACTTCTGGCTAACATCAAAGACTGAAACAATACTAATGTCATGAACTTTAAGTATACCATGACGTAGGAATGAGGTCCATTCTCGTCATGGTATTAGAAACCCAGGCTTGGAGAAATTAAAAGAAATGTGGGAGAAGAACCCACAACCTTCTGCAACAAAGACAATTATGCTGCTTGTTGTGCTACTAACACTGCTTTCAAATTCTACACAAACAATGATGATGGTAATTTGCTAAACAAAACAGTTGCATACTGAAAACAGACTTAGCATGAGTAACAATAAACTTCTGTTGCCATGAAACTCACAATTCCTTAAAATGCACTGAAACTCACAATTTCTTGAAAATCCACTCTGGATGGCAGTCTGGTAGTTGGTGTAGAGGATTCAGGCTTTTGTCTCCAATAATCAAGGTACAGGCTTTGAGCCTTAGCAAGTTAGTTAACTAACCTGCCAGTTGGAGCAAGTTAGTTAACCAGCCTGCCACCCCTAACTAGAGCATTTCACGCACACACTCATCCACCTACTGAAGAAATGAAGAAATGGCTTGCTTGTCTCCCTCATGGCAATTCTCCATGATGGTTGCTTGTCTCTCTCATGGTAGTTCTACATGCTTAAATTTGTGTGAAAGTATCACAGTTCCAACATTTAAATCTGTGTTGTGCATGTGTTGTACCAAAGATGCATGCACAAATGCAGAGAGCATCCGTAAAGAAGAAATCCCACACAGAGTGCACCCTTAAAGAAGAAAAATGTCATGTTTTTCAGTTGAAATTAAATGCTGTGGCAGCCCCCTTGCCATTGAGCCTTAGGCATCTGCCTAGATCACCTAGTGCTGGATCCATCTCAGCTGGATGTTCACATTTCTCAGCTGAAGGTAGTTCCATTCTATGCACGTGCCAACGTTTGCACCTAATGCCAACATTTGCACCTAAACAGTGGCTGTTCTTTATAGGATATGATAGCATCAGCTTGTTAAATAACAAAATGTTTCTTCTTAATGTGAGTTTTGCATTTGGATTTTGTATTTTAATTTCCAGTTAAAGTGCAAATATTGTATTAGCTATTTTGTCACAGTAATGCTTATGCTTTAGTTGACATCTTTGACAAACTGATTTAACATTGTGTATGTGTTCTGTCAATAATAACATTGATGCAGTAGAAAACTTTGTCTTCTTTCTCCTTCCTAACAACAAATGGGGATGTAATAACCTAATACATTGTAGTGCAATTTTGCTATATTCAAGTAATGCTAAGAAACATTGCTTCATAATGGCAATACATTTGTTCATAATTTTTTTGTGAGGGGTCCTTACCCTCATGACCATCAAGTCTCCCACCTGCCCACTTAATTAACCCATTCACTCCTCTTTTGAAAGTGAGAGTCTGTGTCAGGCCCTTCCTTCCCATTGTGAGGAGAGAGGTCAGTGATCAATTCATTCACTATCAGAAGCAAAACTCAAATTTCAATAGTAGTGCTGTCATATTCTGCAACATAGAGCTTTTTTGTTGTTTATGCAGCTAATTCCATCCTCAGCAGCTTCCATACAAGCTAAACCCTCTGGTTATGCAGTGCACCACGAATACTCATGTAACTTAACCCACCTCATGCAATACATGACATATTCTCCTCCCTCCATTGCAATGGTCCATCCTTTTACACTCTGGCCTGTCTGGTATTTCTTGTGCAAATAAACTGAACAAACAAACCATCAACAAATTGTTGAGAACAAAAAACAATGCAAGATGGAAAACTCGGTGTCTACCGACCCCAATTTTATTATTAGCGCATTTGTTTAAACATTGCCAATCTGAAGAAGTTTGGCAATGTTTAAATGAAAGTGCTAATAATAAAACTGGGGTCTGTATACACCAAGTTTTCTGCTTTGTGTTGTTTTTTTTTGTTTTCAACAATTTCTTGTGCAAATGTTTTTATCCTGCAGACTAATAGGAAATGCTAACCACTGTATTTTAGTAACTAAATCAACATACTGTCCAAAAGTACATAATGAAAATCATGGTGTGTATATATATATATATATATATATATATATATATATATATATATATATATATATAAAACATTTTTTTTATTAGATTTTTCGGTTACTGCACTTTGAATTCTGTTGTTTGGTTTAAATGACTGTACTGCATGAATGTGTAAATGCTGGATTTCAGAGATCTCTGACTTCTTATATTCACAAATCAAAAATTCATTTCATGCACAAATATGCAAACTGACTGCTTCATGAACATTCAAGAGGTTTTCTCTACAATTCTGTGAATCATTTGAAACACAGCCGTGTAAATGGTTGGCTTGACTGATTGCATATTACTATATATTATCCTTTATTGCTCACTGTGCATTCATTTAATCATACCCGATTGCTCTCAAGACATTCTGCCCAAAATATTTGGTTGTTACACTGACACAGCTTGAAATAAAAGGTTATAGGTTTTGTTTTAATAACCACAACACTTTTGCTTAAATACTTGAAATGTATAATCAAAGTATATCAGGAGAATAGGTTTGGACTAATAACTCTGAAACTCAGTTTTCCGAAAGTAGCCTCAGGATGCTCTGTTCTGTACCACTGCTAAGTTTAGAAGTAATATGTCTGGAAGTAATATACATTTTTTCTGTCTAATGTTTACTGACAATACTACTGTATGTCTGCCTTTTCTTAAGAAATGATACACACACACACACACACACACACACAGACACACACACACACACACACACACACACACACACACACACACACACACACACATCAAATGTATTTGCAAACAATTATGCTCCAGAACTGTTTGAGTAGACTACAACTGCAGTCAACTGTCTCGTGCATCAATCACTAACAAAATTTTTCTCTGGTCTTCTGTCTTCATTTTATTTTTGCACATTTAAAAATTGACTACACATTTCACAGTTTCTGCATTCTCTATGTAGTGCTGTGTAAGACTTTTTTTCTTGCATAAAACCACCTCATGAGCAACATGGTATCTGTTCAACTTGAATGCCTTTTCTTTTCAACAGTGTCATTGTGACCAAGCAAATCTTATCACTGATACATGGTTTGAAGTATTTTCACATTAAACTCTGTCCTGACAGTTTTCCTCTAATTTATATTCGACAAACTTTGGCTTCAGTGAAACTTTATACATATCCAGATTCTCCTTAGTATCTTAATGTAGCATTTGAATATGCTATTATACATGCATTCACTGGTTTCTCAAGAATTAATTCTGACTTCATAAGATTCATAGGAATTTTAAGGCAATTGAGTCTTGTAACCATTTATACCTTAGCAGTACCTACTCTCTGGCTGCAGGAGGCCTAAGTCTTTCAAGCTCTGGGTGAATTTATGGGCACACAGCCAATCATCTATGTAATGTTTGATGGATGATAGTACATCAGACTGCTTAATCTGTAGAGATAGTCTCTTTTTAGAGATGTTGGAGGCACTCTGTAATGAATATGTTGCTCCACTGTATTTTATTTATCTGCTGGTAAAGATTTAGGTTTGAGATTCTGATATCAGTGGAACTATTAGTCTTGGAGTGCTACAGAAGATTGTGGACAACTGGGTCTCTAAAGGTACGGAAGCATGATGTAGTTCTTGCATCATGAGTCCATAAGATACTGAATAAAAGGACATCACTTCCAGTCTCTCTTGGTAGCTCAGGGTATTTAAACCCATTATCATCTTAGATAGGAACCTCTGAGGTCTTCCTAGCTATTTGATATAATTAGTGAGGTAAATCCTGAAGGGAGCACTGTACTCAATAACTGGCCTAATCAAGGATGAAAATAAAGGAGCAATGATGTTTTAGATCTGGATGAGCTTCTCCTGACAATTAACTGCACTAACTAGAAGGACTTTTTGACTACTGCTGTTACATGAAGATTGAAAGAAAAAGGAATTTTCAACCTATATTCCAAGGACCCTAACCACTTTTTCATTTTGAAATGGGGTATTGTCTGTGTTGAATGCTAAGGGGAAGGATTGTCTACCAAATGTGGAAACATTGTACTTTTTTGCATTCAGTTTGAAACCATTTCAGTATTTTACAAATGTAAGTTATTTTTGAAAGACTTTGGCTGTCAGAGAGGGACTTGACAATAAATCCTAGTTTGTCTGCAAACTTAGTTAGCCAGAGGTCCTGGTTTCTGGACTGGCAAGCATAAAATTAAATGCTGAAAAGGAAGGATTCCCAACACTGAGCCACTGGGGACACCACTCATCACCTTCAGACTTTCTGATGCAGCACCTATCAGTCACACTGTGCAGGTTCTTATAGCCCATTACCTATCCCTCTTACAAGGTACATTTCTACCTTTAAATTGTTAGGTGTACTTACAATGTCGGCATGGGGTGTGATGTTGAATGCCTTGGCCAGGACAAGATACACCATGTAAACAGCATGGCCACTCTCAATAGCCTGTGTAACCCTCTCAAGGAAATTAACCAACTTCATTAGGCAGGATCTTCCTTTAACAAAAACAAACTGCTGAGGGCCTAATGAAAATTTTGATATCATATTTTTAGAGGTCGGTTATAATATGCACAATGGCCTTACACATGAGCCTTGCAGGCTGGTTGATCTATAATTCCTGGGGTTGGTGTCTGGGCCACTCTTATGAAGGGCATCACTACTGGAGTGCAGCAAATTTCAGGTATAAAACCTGTAGTTAATCTTAGTTTAAACAGTATGAGGAGTGGCTCTGCCAGGGCTTGCTTGGCACTATTTATTAAACAACCAGGAATGTTGTCAGGACCCCCAAGGAAGAAGTATTTTTTGGTCTTAGAAAGCACATGCAGTACATGTCCCTTTGTGATAATAGGGGTTTTAAGGGATTTGGGGATTTTAGATAAAGGTCTCATGGGTAAAATTAACACTGAATTTGTTTGCTAGTACATTGACAATGTCTACTGGGTCCAAATGGGTGAAGCCATTTTAAATAAGTTCAGAGTGTTATTCCTTAGTCTGCAAATGTAGTTAAGAAGGATTTATAATTTCATTAGCTTCACTTCTTGTTCCAAGACTTTTACATACCGACTAAAGCCTTTGTTGTGTTAACCTCAGTTTGTGACCTGCTATAGTAGACCTAATAATTCATGTTATTAGTAATATTTCTCATACTATTCTTAATATGGGTATAGATTTCATCATGAAGCTTCCTGCTGTGTTAGTGTTAGAGCTGTGACTGCCAGAAATGAATTTTGAAACCTCATCAAAGAACTGAATGAGAATAATATGCTTGAAATCCTTCAATATGGAGATATTTGATTTAAGGGTTTTAGAAATTTTGAAAGTGAAAGTCATAGGTTTATGGTCTGACTTTATCTGGGAAGGAGATACCGGGAAATACCTTATGATTATCCTCATAAAATCCTCCAAAGCTAGTTACGAAAACAAAATTGACACTGATTCTAAAGACAACCACAAAGCATTCTATAGCTATGTCAAGAATCTCAATGACAACACTCAGATCTGCTCTGAGTTACAGCACAATGGCACTAAATATACAGAACTAACTGATATTGCCAACATCCTGGCAGATAGGTTCAGTGCTAACTTCACCCCACCCCCTAAAGGGCCCATCTCTATACCGGAAGAATGCAAAGTTCCTATGATCATGGCTGCACAGGTAAAAACCACACTCTCCAAAGCCAAGAACACAGCATCCATGGGACCTGACAACATCCCAGGCTGCATTCTCACCTCAGGCTTTGTGCCCACTGAATGGTGCACAGCGATGGTTATCCCACTCCACAAAGGGGGCACCAGCACGGACCCCGGGAACTACCACCCCATTAGGCTAATGAGCCTGGCCTGCAAGTCCATGGAACTTATAAACAAAGACATTGGTAATCTCCAAACTCTGGACCCCACCCAGTTCGGGTTTATAAAAGGCAGATCATGTCTCCTAAACCTGATTGACTTCTTTGAAGCAGTCACCAAAGCTGTAGATGAGGGTAAGGTGGTTCACACAGCCTATCTAGATCTCACCAAGGCTTTTGACACCATCCCCCACTCTGGAATTATAGATAAACTCACTAAACTAGGTATAAATCCTTATGTGTCACAAGATGGGTTGCCAACTGGCTCACTAACAAAACCCACACTGTGAAAGTAGCAAACTCCAAATCTGACTTCAGACCAGTGACAATTGGAGTACCACAGGGTTCAATCCTAGGTCCTCTCCTGTTTGGTATCTACTTTTTTGAAGTATAGGCTAACACAGAAGGTCTTTGGCTAATGAAGTTTGCAGACGACTGCAAACTAGGAGCCATAATTGAAACTCCTAACGATGTGGGCATCCTACAAAAGGGCCTCAATGAGACAGATGCCTGGTGTCAAAGCCATGGCCTCAGGCTCAATGCCAAAATGTGCATTGTCATCCCCTTTGGTAAAAATTCTGTAACCATGAGCTACCACATAGGTGGTAGTCTACTTAACACCGAAAGTGTAATAAGAGACCTTGGGATGAAGGTGGACAGTAGTCTCTCCTTTGATAATCACATTGCCACAGTAGTCAGGAAGTCCTTCTATGTGGCACACCTCATCACAAAAGGTTTCTCATCCAGGAAAAAAAGTGGTCATTGTTCCCCTCTATTCATCACTCATTAGACCCATTATAGAGTACAATGCTCCTTTTGGTATGTACCTCACAAAACATCTACAATAACTGGAAAGGCCACAGAAATACCTCACAAAGAGGATTACCAGCCTCAAACATACACCCTATGTGGACCGTCTCAAAAAACTCCAGCTTTACCCCGTCACATATCGCCTACTCAGAGGCAATCTCTGCCTAAAATACCAAGCTATGTCAAACCCAGAGCTGTTGGACATACTCCACTTAAAGAAATCCCAATCCCTCTGAGCTACACGCTCTAGGGACCTAAACCTTGTCACCACAATAAACAGAACATGCTGGAGGGATAGATTCCTGTCCCAGAGACTTCCCATACTCTGGAACAAACTACCTATCTGTATCAAACAAAGCTCTTCATTAGCACTCTTCAAGAAAAATCTTGATGATTGGATGGGAAATAGGAAATTCACCCTGGGGATCACCTCTGTGTCTCTGCTCAACAGGGGCACAGGAAAATAATTTTCTTGGGTGGCGAAAGCCAGGGTACCTTTTTGGCTAGGCTTGTATAGGCCCTAGGGTCGATAGCCTAGTACCTACCTATGAACCTATGAATTGGCTATATTTATAATGACCAAATCAAAAAATATTATGCTCCCTAGTGAGTTTATTAACAATTTATTCTAGTTAACTTTTGTTTATTACCTCTAAGAACTTCTAACAATACCATGCATTGGAGGTAAAAATATTTCACTTTATAGATGGGTAGTTAGATTCTTCCAATGTAACAGAGTTCTTATTAACAGAGATTTCATCAAGTAAATTTAGGAATCTTATATGACCATTAAGGGATATGGAGACTGTCTTATAACAAGCTATATGCTGATAATTTCTCCTCTTCGTGGTGATTTGGAGTTAAGTTTGTGGATCTCTTGGAATCTGCCTGTAGGTGATATGGTGCTTAACAAATATAGAGACACCATCACAGTTGCCATTGGGCCTGAAGGCAAGGTAGATGCAAAACCCAGGTATGGGGGAAATGTTTTTTTTTCCATATAAACCAAGTCTCAGTAATTACACATATATGGATGTGTTCCAAATGTAGCAAAGCCTCTGGAATGAACAATTTTGTTGTTGAACCTTCCTGCATTGAGAAAAGCCACCTTAATGTTATCCAGATTTGGATTAGATATGTCTGTTATGTTGGAATGTGCATTAGCTGGACTCCACCTAAAAATTGCTCTATGATTCAGGAACTTTAGTCAGTATGCACGTCTTGGAACAAGAGGTAGAGACCGAACATTGTGAAGCAAGTTGGATTACTGAGCATCTACTCTTGTGCTGACACACGCTGATCCACTTAGAATGATACCAATGATTTAACCAATGGTTGAAGCCAATTATCTTTTCTTCGTGCCTAGGTATCATTACTGGAGAAGGTACGATTCCACTCAGGACTGTATTTGTCACATGCATGGAGAGCTCTGATATATCTCTCTGCATATCCCTTAGAGTTTTTCATCTCAAGTCATTTACTCCCACATGGTCCATCATCATGACGGTATTCATATTTAAGAGTCTTTAGAGTCATTTTGACATCAGGGATCCTTATGCCTTAAAGACAGTTCACTGTAACCCTATGTTTGTCCACCCTTGTGTGGAGAATCTGTATGCCTAACTATAGAGTAACTTATCACTAAGACACTTTATTAGTACAATGGTTTAGAGTAATACATTTAAGATGATCTGATTCTTGGTGACTCTTTGATGAAGATGAATATGAAGGATATAAGGATCAGTTATCACATTATCATTGTTTATGACACAAATAATTTATCTCAAAGCAATGAGTCATGCAGCTCACCAAACTCATATTCTTTAGCTCAATGCATCAGTTAAGCCACATAAGCACCAGCGAACTATTTTGTCCTTTCTGGTACTGTGGAGCAGAGATATAAAGTGTAGACCTGTAGAAGACAAGGGATTGCTGGGCAGGCCAAGTAGAAGCATGGATGTGGCTAGTGCAGAGTTATCCATCCCTGGGAGGGTGACAGCGAAACCCAGTGAACTGCTGACTCCGGATGGTAAGGGAAACTGGAATACTACAGGATGCATCTGAGCAATAGGTCATAGTGACTACATTCTGCATGTAAACAAGGAAGCATAGCACATTAAGGGCACATCTCCCCTGCTAGGCAGCAGCTTGGTATGAGTTACTGACCACTGTAGGATGTGATTAAGCCGGGGAGGTCTTTGCATGACTATAGAAAGCTAGCTCACTCCTCACTGCACCTCTCAATAAAACAAATGGTCTAACAGGGCTCTTACTTTAACTGGAGAACAAAGGTTATTTAGAGTTTTTGCTTCAACTGGAAACAGATGAATTTTGAACTTACCTACGATCCTATGATCCTATGATTCTTACCCCTCACAAGAGGAAAGATTGGGCTCACTAGGAAGTAGAACTATCCAGGAGGTCATGTGACTTTAGAAAATAACAGACTATTGTAGACTTTAGTTTCTAGTGAAAAATCAATCAGAAATATATGGCAAGTTCTTCTTAAGGTCATAATATTGCTTAACTCTATCTTCAATAACAGCTAGTTATCGGTGCTCTATAGTCAAATCAAATATATTAAATACTATAATGCATTATATGTTGAGGTTAGAGCAACTCCACAACCTAGAATAAACCTGTACAGTCACAGAAAGATATCTCTGAAAATTACCAACAGATGTGACTCTGATTTACAGCAGCGTCAGTTTATTTACAGTACAATATGTCTTTATTTCTCACAGTGTAAGAGGGTAAGATGATTCTATAGTCACAGCACTGATACACACACACTAGGCTACATAAGTACTGTATTCTTATGAGCCTGTTTTACTACACATCTGAGCAGGAATAAATATAGTTACAGAAATAAGTATCTCTCTCTCTCTCTCTCTCTCTCTATATATATATATATATATATATGTTGTTGTGTCTTTCGGCTTTTCCCGGTTAGGGGTTGCCACAGTGGAACTCCGGTCTGCTAATGATTGGTAGTTGATTTTTACGTGCCGAGTTACCAGCCCTGACGCACAACCTTCAACGAAGGTACGCCCATTCACGCATGTCTC
The DNA here is from genome assembly GCF_019279795.1 of Protopterus annectens. NCBI lineage: Eukaryota > Metazoa > Chordata > Ceratodontiformes > Protopteridae > Protopterus > Protopterus annectens. The sequence goes on from NC_056748.1 coordinate 246,153,990, forward strand.
CACCCAGAACCGGACAACGTCTTAATGTGAGGCGACAACGCTACCGCAGCACCACCATCGCGGATATATATATATATATATATATATATATATATATATATATATATATATATATATATATATATATACATACAGATTAATACATGTGTGTCACACTATACATTTATTTTCTACTTAAGTTTTCTTTGAAACAAATCATTATTTTATGGTTACTCTTCAAACACGTTATCATTTCAGAGTCAATCCATTTAGGGAAGTGTAAGCAACACAAATTTATTTCCAATAAATGGTGCTTACAAAGATTCCGGGAACTAGTCAGGGGAGTTTTTGCTGCACAAAAATAGCAAAAATATGCAATGGATATAGTTTACATAGTCACAATTACTTAAAAATAACACTGTTGACTTTTTCTGCTGGGTCTAAGAGATATGAACAGCTGTGTGGTTCTAGAATTTAACACATGTTCTCTAAATAAAGTAACATGTCAGGACTACTATCCATATCATAATCCTGGCAGCTGCTTTTGGAAATAAACACAATTCTCTCTTAGGCTTCCTAACCTCAGGTCAGTTCTATTACAAAGAGTAGTAGCAACCATTAGCCATGTCAATCCCACTTTAAGAAATAACATGCAACAGTACCACCCACTGAGTCGTTATTCACATTCTTGCCATCTGTGTTCATTTGGATCCCCTTCTAGGCTGGTCAGTTTCAAAGTGCTTTAAAACAGCAAAATACAACAGGAAAAAAGCATTTTATCATTTGAAAAAAAAAATGTTCAGAAAAAAGAAGAATATATTAAGCTGAGAATATATTACTCCCAAAAGAATCCAATGCACCACGAAGCATAGGTCACAGTATAGTTTATAGAATCTAATATAAATAAACACTAAAAGTATGATCACATTAGACTAAAAAGTGTTGCAGTTGAATCACAGTTGCTTGACTTGTGAGTCTGCTGTGTTACAATAAAAGTTGTTGGACTGGAAATATAAAGAGTTTTGCTTACAAGATCATCAGAAAATAGTCTCTTCTCCAAGTTTTAGAGAATTTGAAAACAAGAAAGATCTGTGGCTATGGCGGGTGGGAAGTCTTCCAGGTGACAGTTGTGTGTATGTGTGTCTCCTGAATAAAGTAATACAAATATATAAAAGTGTGTGTTGTGTGTGTGTGTGTGTGTGTGTGTGTGTGTGTGTGTGTGTGTGTGTGTGTGTGTGTGTGTGTGTGTGTGTGTGTTTGCTGCACTAACACCTACAATATCTATCAATATAATAACACTGAAACAACAAATGCCAACACATTGTGTATGCATAGGGGATTACTCCAGAGGGGACTAAACCAAAGACAAGTGTTTCTGCAGGGTGCTATCCCCCCTGCACCCCCCACACCCTCTGTTATTTATATATACTAACTCTAAGATCACACAATTCTTAGGGGAAGGGAATATTTCCCTCCTGAGGATTGTTGATCACCTGCATCTATTGACCTTCTAATGTTAAACATTGCCTAATATAAAAACGTAGAGAAAAGAAACAATTCTGCTGTTTAAGCCACAAGCATTAGAAGCAGATAGTTATAGACATTAAAATACAAAAGAAAGGGCTTATTTCAGGCTTTCCATTTGGCAGAGCAATGCACCACAATATAAAGTGCATATAAAGTCAATCACATACACACACTCTTGTATGCGCACCCCCACATACACACACACACACACACACACACACACACACACACACATATGCAAACACTCGCAGACATGGTGAGCACACAGACAGACAGACAGACAGACAGACAGACACACACACACACACATGTGCAACCACTCACACACATGTGGACACATATACACACACATGCACACACAGTCACCCACGCATATGAACGTGTGTATCTGTGTGGACATACTATTTTTATGTATAGCCAGATAGATATATAGTCATACATACAATGACAGTTCAAGGGTAGGCATATTGATTTTGTATCTTCTGAGGAAGTAACTAAATGGATAACATATTTACAGAATAACAGGGAAGTAAGTTAAACAGATAATGGTTCTAACAGGTACAAATGTTTGGGTAGGGAGCAATTGTGAAAGGCAAGTATGCATCACTGTGAAGGATACATATTAAAATAAACACTATAGATACAATATGGTGAAAAACATTTTTATCACAGTAATTGATATCTTTAAGAATGTATTTATTTTTTACTATAAACAGTGGAAGAGAAACACAGCGATTATCTTCAAGTATGCATAGCAATGATCTCTTAGCAAGGCAACATAAGTGAAGGAAAAAGAGATCAAGCAGGGCTCTAAGGTTAATATAAACATAAACAAAATAAATGTGCTCCTTGGGTGAGTTGAGAGGGTTCGTGGGTCGAGAGGGTTCTTATCTTACACCAGAGATCTAGTATTGAAATGAAAATAAGCACATTTATGTTGTGTCTTTCCACTGCAGATATGAATCCAAGTAATTTGCAAGTCTCAGATAAACTGCAGCCTCATTATACACGGTATCATGACTGACACTTTTCACAGACCACAAGAGTTTGGTGCGAGTACCATCAAAAGATGCCACCTCAAAGTGCGTGGCTGTGGACACATGTTTTGATTTCCTCTGTGCCACGTTCCCAATGTGCAAACTATAGCATCAAATGGCTTTCAAAATCCCATCTGAAGCATCTGTTACTAAATATCATAATTTCTTTTATGCAAGTAGCACCAGTTTCTTGTTAATCAACACTACTGTATAAAATCAGACCTTGTGTTTCCATAATTTTCTATCCCTAGAAATAAACTGCAATACTGACAAGATGCAGAACAGTAAATCTTTCCATGTATACTCTAACAATCTCATCAGCTGGAAGAAGTTGATTTGCAGAATCCTTAGCAGTCATGCTTATAATAAATACATTGAAATAATTACAAGATTATCTGCAGAAATGTGAATTGTTTCAATGCACATACAATTATTCCTTTAAATGTCCAAACACATATCCATAGAAATTCTTGTCTGTCTGGCAAGAAGGTTGCTTTGCCTGTAAATCAAAATGATTCCTCTCTGAGATAGCTATTAAAAGTGCTCCTAAAGTACTTTACCTTTCACCAGTCATAAATAGGTTGATATATAATACAGCCCTTAATGTATAAAGTATGTCCTGAAGCATTAATATTTATGTAATGGATACAGAGATTTACAGAAGCTTACTTAAAGAAACAAATGTACTCATTTAAGCAAATAAGAATACCTGAAAACAAGATAGAAGCACTGTACCTCTGTCAAAATGAAACATTTCATCAACCCATTATAACCTAAACATTAGGCAGTATTGCCACAGTATAATGTCACAATAATATTACGGGATGGAAGTATACAGTGTGAATAGTCTGCAAATATCTTGTAGTCTCTAATCGGCATTTGTGATGTGTACAGAGAATTGTATACAATTTTTATCGTTACCTATTACTATATAAATGGCCTTGCTTTTGCATATTCATATACAAATCAGTTTTAATTTCAAGGTTACAGAGGCGCATATGCATAAGTTGGAATCATGTGCTAGACATGTCAATTGGAAATGCAGCTTACAGAAAGACATGAGTTCATTTACAGGTGCAGACTCCTCAATGAGGCAGTAAGTTTTTGTTTTCACATGAACAAATCAGATTATATCAGTAATAACTGGATAACTTTCACATTAAAGGCTATCTTTACTAAAAACAATTGAGCAGAGTATTATGGATATCCCATCCCACAAAGATCATTATTCACATATCCAAAAATCAGAAATTCCCTGCAGTCATATCACATGATAGTCCATTGTTGTGTCATCAATGTGAATGAATAAGTTCACAACCAGAAGAGACTATTTAAATTATTTACAACCAAATTTGCAGTTCAAGAAAAAGGAAATGGATATCTACTGTGTTGTTTCCATGGGAACGACACACATTTATGCATATTTTTTCACATATTTGATAATCTGTTAATCAGTTAGAGATGTTGGGCTCACTAAGGGCATTTATTTTCAGGGAAGATTAAACAGAAGTATAGGAAAGTAGAATTAAGATCAAACCAGACAAACAATAGAAAGAAATTTTACCATCTGAACATTTTACAAAGTGAAACATATTCAAACCATAAAGTACCTAGGAATATGGGTGAAGATTGCAGGATGCATAACCAACCAGCACCAGAAAATTTGGGACAGACTGCAGAGTGTAGTATGAAATATCCAACTCTAGTGTCCAATATTAAACTCAAGAGCAAGGAACGAGACCGGTAGTAGACAAAACAAACAGGGAGAAGAAATAAAGGAATGTAGGAGGAAAATGAAGTGTCTGAGTGTGACGTAAGTCGAGATTTAAAAAAAAATACCAGGATGAAGAAGTCAAGGACGTTAAATGTAGAGAAAAGAAGCACAAAGTGGAATGAACAGTGCAGTCACCCTAACTCTGTGCTTAGGCAGACAGATACAGTATAGTACTCAACTTAGTGGGCTGAATATTACAGGAAAACATTTTCACATAAAACATTTAAGTACATGGGTACTTGAAAAAATTTAGGTTAGAGAATAAGTTGGTTAAATATTAACTATGTGGATAATCCATGTTATGCTTGCATCCTTTACTTAAGGTAAATTCATGAATTTTGAGATGAATCAGAATTTCATCTGTATTTTCTTCACAACTCTACATTGCAGCAAAGTATAAAACAGAGAAATATGAAGTACATTTTAAATGTAAATGAATACTTTAAAGAGTATTTCAGAAATATTGATGTTAATGGAGTTTAGCAATCTGTCCATAAAGTAGTGGGCAAAATTAGCTATACACAAATATGGATCTATTTTAATTGATCAGTGAATGATATTATGAAAGCCCACATGTTGAGACCACATGATCAATAATGCAGTTCATTGATCAATGAAAACAATGCAAAAATAATGTTTTCACAGGGGGGAGAGCCCCCCCCCCCTGCACCACATACATCACCTACTAATTATATTTACCAACTCCAAGATCGCACTACAAAGGAAAAATGGTACAGTCCCAGTCCCACTGTACCTCAGTCTGCCAAAATGGTCTACCAACTCCAGTGTCAATCGTGCAGTCTCATCCATGTGGGTTTCGACAATGCCGTTCGTTGACCAAGTGAAATAGACCCATAAAAATATTGTGTGAATTAAAAATTGTTTCATCCCAAATATGTGTACACTCAGCAAATTTAAAAAATTTCAAAGCTACGACTATTCAGTGTTTTAATAAAAATATGGAATTTTTCATTACCCTATACAGGCACAGAAACACATGTGCACAGACATGGGTGCACACACACACACACACACACACACACACACACACACACACGCGTTATCACAAATTAGTAGGGATAAGCAAATGCAGTCCCAAGGGTAACCTATGGGTGGACAAAGATTGACCTCTTGAGCTTCAGTTGCCCAAGATACAACTCACCAACAGATGGAGTTTCTCCATAGGAAATCAATGTCAGTGAGTTTTGCGGGCAGTGATACCCTTTTTGAGGGAATTTCCGTCTTCTTTGAGTTGGTATGACCATGGAGTTGTCATATAAGCTCGGGGAGTGTGGGGGCTTCCCCCTGTAAAAATTACCCTAACATGGCAAGTAGAGGTTGAGGATTTCAATCCTGAGTGCATTCAGTTTCATCTAATCATATTGGAATACAGTTCAATTTTACATAACATTCTTCAGCATCACAAAGTTATTTTAGTAAGGATTCTAAATAAGTGGTTGAAAAGTGAGTTGTGCTTCACTTCAAACTAAAACAGCTCGAGTACTTCTGGTCAGCTAAAAAAATCTTCTCTCCTAATATCTACAGATAACATTCAATCTGGCTATTATAACAAATTGTGAAGGGCAGGGTGCTTAGTAAGTAGAAACAATCTACCACTGACATTACAGAACAAAATTCAGAATGTAATTCTAAAAGACATTTTACAAATGCTGTAAAGCAAAACATTACAAAACAAAAACATGATTATTGTCAGTATATGTCCATAATTTATTGGTAGCATGGACTTGTAGGTTGTGCTACAACATTTGACGGTTAAACAAAAAAAGTGTGGGCTATGACTACCCCCCCAACAAGCTTTGTCTCAGTACTTTATGTTCAAATCACACAGATACTTACCAATTGTTGTAAAAACTGTGCAGCAAAAAAAAAGGGAACGTAAGAAAGACCAGGACTTTAAGTGATACCTCGGGTGCAGCTCAAAATAAATTGTTGAATTAGTCTGTCTAAGAAAAATTTCCTTCTCCTCTTTTGAAGCATTTTCTGGGAAAAAGAAAAAATAAATACATGAACGTAAGGAGGTATTGTGGAAGCAGAAAAATGGCTTTAGATGTGCTTATCTTTACTATTTTTCTACATTAAAGCATGTAACAGCCAGTCCCTTCAAAGTCCTGCTTCTCTTCTATGCATACATCTATAACTTAACAGGAATGCTGTTCAAATATTTATTTAATAATTTAGCTATTTTTTTAATTAGTTAGATAGTTTTATTGACTGTGTTATATATTTAGATCTGCATCATATATTTTTACATTTATGTGATACTTGTGAAATGTTACACTATATATAGATACCTATATCTATATTTATACTAGATATATACACACAAATATTGTCTGACAAAAAGGATTACCTTTACAGGAGCTCACATTAATGCAGGCCATCCATAGTTTCTGTAAAAGCTTATCAACTGTGGCAAGAGAATTATTTTCACTTTTCTGTTCTATGAATTGAAACATCATTGCTCCTAGCGCAGCATAAATCACAAGAGAAGAAATCAGGCAAAAGTGTGGGAAAGCTGCCCAAAACACCTTCAGGAACATCCCTTGTCTTCCTTTCTTGGTAGAGGTTCTTTTCTCCACACACATTCTGAGCTGTGATTACAAATGAAAGCTTCAAAGATCTGTAACTTGAAGGCTATTAATACTTTGTACACTGGATAAGCAGATCGTTTGAAGCTTTTACTGTGCCTTTGTTTGTTGAGGTTGAGCTCTACATCCTTGAAATAACTGAATATCTGACTCTGCCTCTTAGGGCAAGTAGCTATAGTTTCCAGCATTTAAACTTTCTGTCCACAGCTCAGACTAGATCCACATAAATATTGATTAATATGGCTTTTATGCATAATGATGCTGATGACATAAGCGTGCCTAACTGACTAAAATGTTATGTCCTAGGCTTCACTGTATTTGTCAGTTTAACTGTTTATCAGACAACTAACTACTTGTTGGAAGCATGATAGTAAATCTTACAGTTTTTCCTAAAGAAAACTCACTGAGAATAACACTGAACAGGAAGGCTTCTCCATTTTAATTTACTCTCCCAAAGGGTATCACGTAATTGTTTTTAAATGGTTAAGTTTAGCACTCTGTGGCTAAAATGATGGCTATGCATTTTACTGAGTATCAGAAAGTCGTAATGCATTTCCTTCCTGATAATGACTCGGTAGTTTACTTTAACAAAAGAACTCATATGAGTTATTAAAGAAACAAATAGCTCAAACAACATAAACATAGTTACTTTACATTTGTGAGCATGACTCTGTAAATGCTCAAAAACCCATGAAAGAACTGTATTTCTTGTAATACCACTAAACATAAAGTAATTGCATTTACTATTCAGATTTTTAGAAATGAACTTGAAATTCTAAGACTCAAAATTGCATTCTAAAATGGAAAGCATGAAGCTGACAGTTCGGGAATATACACAAATGTTGAACTACCTCAGAATGTTGTACCTCCGAACATTCCCCTTACTGAAGAATCAGAGATCTTACAGCTAGGATTACAGCTTCCCATATGAGGGGGGTTTTGCGGTGTACCACTGTCAAAAACACTTAATGCATTACAACACATTTAAGATTATCTGTCATTATTTGGCTGAAGCCCTTTTGTTTTTCACAGTTTAGTTTCACACACCTCATAGGGTGCTGATTTGTTATCATTTCATGTGTGACACAGATAGTTTCCCTGAATCATCCTTTAGTCTTTACATCAACAACTAAATCTGTGTCATACCTGTCATACTTAGAAACAAAAAGGTAGAGGCATAATTAGGAGAGGCAGCCTTTCCCCTGTTGTGTACCTTATGTATTTAGTTGTGCGCCTTGTTTGATTTGAGCTGGATTCTTTTTTTTTTTTTTTTTTTTTAGCTCCAGCTTTTGTCTGCCCACAATTGACCATCACTTGTTCCTAGTTCCTCTGCAACTCCCACCAGGTGTACTACACCTGTCTTAGCCTCCCCCATAACTAATTCTTGACCCATAAATAGGGCAGGTGAGGGGATAAAGACTCTGGTGCAGCAGTACACTGCTGCCAGGGAGTATTTACTTTTTCCCTGCCTCTGCATGTACCCAGTAACACTCCAAAGAGAGTATGTGCAACAGACATTAGTGCTCAACCTTGCCCCAAGTCTGCAAAGGACTGATGGCAGCAGGAGTTTCCACCCCGCAGGCAGCACCATGTAGTTGTTTCTCCAGCCTCCCCCAGGGAAATTGAACTGTGACAGTGTACACACACCCACCCCTTCTTTCCCCAGGATAGATATTCCCATCATTACCTGCTAGTTCTTCAGAGAGCTGAGCTGCTAATAGAACCCAGGTCATCTGTACTGTAGTCAAGGCTTTATCCCTCTACACCACAGGGTGAGCTGGAAAAGTTATATACAAAAGTTCTATCTAGAGAAACAGGAGAAAATAAAACAGTATCTCTCTCTCTCTCTCTATATATATATATATATATATATATATATATATATATACATATGGGTCTAGGACTATTCACTGAAAGCACATTTCACTGAAACACATTTGACTGTGCACAATTCACTGAAAGCTCAATTCACTGAAAACACAAATTCACTGAAACACATTTCACTGAAAGTTATATATGGCCTTTTCCCCATTTTTGTGCAACCCTGGAGTTAGTATATATAGTAAGGGGGGGCACGGGGAGCCTAGCCCTCCACCTATTTTAAATATTTTGAACTGTATACATGGATACTTGCAATTCCAATAAATTACTCTTTTCTGAACTTAATATATATCCAAAATATGTGAGGGGCTATGACCCCCACACCCCCCAATGTGGGGGTGATGCCCCCCACACTCCCCTTACTATATATACTAACTCCAGGGTCACACAACAGTGGGGAAAAGGCCATATATCATTTTCAGTGAAATGTGTTTCAGTGAACTGAGCTTTCATGGAATTGAGCTTTCAGTGATTTGTGCAATCATTTGACTTTCAGTGAAATGTGCTTTCAGTGAATAGTCCTAGACTTATATATATATATATATATATATATATATATGTGTGTGTATATATAATGCTTGATTTAGTAGAGGTGGATAAATATAGTAAGATAGATGAAATAAATAGATTACAGAAAGTAAATATGACTCCAGAGAAATTCATCTGATATGACAGAAATAAACAGGATACACTTCTACACAGCCAAACTAATAACAAAAGCATGCAGTAACAAAGGAAAAGAGAGGAGCAAGTAGAAATGTCATCATGGCATCATGGAGGTACTGGATAGAGAAAACCATAGAGTAACTAAGACAAGAAGTATCAATACGAGAAGAATCCATAAAAGGAAACAGGTAATTAGAAATACTTAGAAAGATAGATGTGGTAAAAGCAGCACAGTATCAAAACAGACCAGGTTTTATAATGCACTATTGCCAATAATAAACTAAAAATATCAGCACAAGCAGAAAAAACATAGAAGGTATGCAGAGAAATATTAAAGAAAAGCATAAGATAAGCAACCATTTGATGACCCAACAAGGTTTTATAGAGAACCAGGAAACAAAGCAAAAGGACTGGAAGCACCAACAAAAAAAAAAAAAAGAAAGAAAATAAAAAGAAATGGGTACATTTTTGGTAGCGTTGTTGCCTCACAGCAAGAGGTTCTCCCGTTCGATTCTCGGCTGGAGTGCGGGGATTGCCTTCTGTGTGGAGTCTGCATGTCCTCCCCGCAGTTGGGTGGAGGTTAGAAAGACATGCGTAAATGGGCGTGCCTTCATTGAAGATTGAACGTTGAGCTGGCACCTCGGCGTTCGTCAAAATCTACTGCCAATCATTAGCGGACCGGAGTTCTGCTGTGGCGACCCCTAACTGGGAAAAGCCGAAAGACAACAACATTCATGAACACTTCTAACATAAAGATGTTGAATGAATAGAAGAACTAAAAGAAACAGTTCTTGTTGTTCTTCTTTCGGCTTTTCCCGGTTAGGGGTCACCACAGCGGAACTCCGGTCTGCTAATGATTGGCAATAGATTTTTTACGGGTGCCAGCTCGATGCCCAACCTTCAACGAAGGCACTCCCATTCTATGCATGTCTTTTGAATGCCACTCGACCGCGGCGAGGACATGCAGACTCCACACAGAAGGCGTTCCTGCTGAGAATTGAACAGGAGAACCTCTTGCTGTGAGGCAAAGCCTTAATACAGAAGATATGAAATGGGATGAAGTAACAGGCAGAGAAATCAAGAAAAATTAAGGAAAGCTTCTAACCAGAAAACTCTTGAGCACAAAAGCAGCACTTAGCTTTTGGCTAAAGATATTAACATCTTTACACAAAAATTTAGCCTTAGTAAAAATTGCTTTTATATATATTCCCAACCAGCATGGCTGATAACAGAAAATAAGAGTTAACCTGCAAGCCATCCATAACTTGTCTTCTGAAAATATATAAATGATATACAAGAATTGATGCAGACAGGGATTATAGTCATCTAGAAACTAATTCAGTCAGGGCAATAGAACAGAAAGGTAATACAAGAAAGTCATACAGAACAAAGGATCATCTCTTGTTAAACAAAACCATAATAGAGAGCTGTAAAATGAGGGGGAATCTAACAATTGCTTGGGTAGATAAAAAAGTATTCAATAGCATCCCACATTCATGGATAACAGACATACTTATACATGTAAAAGGTACACCTTGCACTGACCAATTACAATGCAATGAATATACTTTGCAGCTAAACCATAAACAAGAGCAAATTATTGTCCGTAGACAGCAATTCAAAGTAGAGATATTCCAGTGTGATTATTTGTCACTGCCGTAATTTTTTTGTCCTTAAGCTATTACGTTCTTTACATAATAAATTAGGCTATGGTTACAACTTAAGTCCCAGAATCCAACCTTGTTTAAAGTTATCTCATTTGTTTTTGTGGATGATATAAAATTATGTCATTCATCACATGAGGATCTGAAAAAACAACTACAAATGGTTAAAACTTTCTCAGATAATATAAGAATGACATTTGGTCTCAATTAATCTGCAAAAACAACTTTTATAAAAAGGGAAGCTGCAGCATCAAGAATATATCAACCGTAGACAGGACTGAGATATAAAGAAAACTGAAAAGGAGGGAAAGTATAAATATTTGGAAACAGATGAAGGTTTGGCAACAAAACAATATCAGATGAGAACAAAGATCAGTAAGGAATGCTTCATAAGACTGAAGCTATTATTGAAAACTGTCTTGACATCTAGGAACAAAGTCCAAACTATAAACCAGTTTGGTCTCCCTGTACTAATTTACACCTTTGGTGTGACTGACTGGCTCCAAAAAGTAATGAATTAGATGGAAAAGAAAACAATTAAAATAAGCTTCATGCTTATCAAATGATGTAGAAAAACAACTTCATACCAAGATTATATATCTCTTGCTCTGAAGGAGGTACTGGCCTCCTCAAAACTGGATACATGTATAAGTCTATAGTCATAGGACTGCATACATATTTGCTGACCTCATTTAGATCCAAACATAGTGAAAGTTGGGTATGATTCTCACTTATGGTGCGAGAGGTCCCAGGTTCAAATCCTAGACAAGCCCAGTATTATACACTTATGCCATTGTGCTTTCTTTAAATACTGAGTTCTGTAGTTGGTTTACTTAGGTAGGGGATCTGTTCTCACTGCAGTCAACTAGTGTGTGTGTGTTTCTGTGTGTGTGTGTGTGTGTGTGTGTGTGTGTGTGTGTGTGTGTGTGTGTGTGTGCACGCACGCATGTGCACGTGTATGTGTTCAGTTGGTTGGCATTCGAGAGATCATTTTAGGTTGGGAGGCTGACATAGTGGTTATAGTGATTACCTTACAGACACAAGGCTCAAGGTTTAATTTTCACATGGGGTAATTGCCTAGACTTAAAATGGTCCACAAGGGCAGTTAGCATAGAGCTAATCTATATACCTATTAATGTATAAACCTATTCAGAAAAGAAGTTTAAGACGGTATCTTTGTAGGTTTAACAGAAGCATTTTGGAACAGAGTGGGATTGGAAGTCATATTAGAAGTAGATAAAAATCAGACATCAACAGAAAATGCCAAAAAGCAAAAGAAAGAATTTAAAGAAAAATACCCAAAAAATGAAAGAAAATTGGAAAGCCCTCAAATATAGTGTGAAGTTTAGGTAATTTCTAGAACAACCTCATTTTGTGCAAGATTTAGCTAAGGATAAATGAATGTCTACCAAAAGATGAAAGGCTAATAATGGCAGCCCAAGATAATGAGATGTTTGATAAATAAATAAATAATTGATAAAGATAATGTTTGCAAAGTCCATAGAAAAAGTGGGAAAAAAGGCAAACTCTGATTCTGTAAAGCAGAACTGGAAAAAGTTGAACATCTCATTGCTGGGTGTGAAATACTTACAGCTGAGGGACAGTATAGGGAAAGGCACAATAATGTTTTTTTTCTTTGTACTACCTTTCCAGACTAGATAAGCTTGGGATTTCTCATTCCACTCATACCCACTATTTTCCCTCTCTTTCTCTTTCTTTGCCATGAATACTATACGAGTGGTACATGTTCTGACCTTCCCCTTTCATTTTTTATGAATTAATCACCAAACCTCAAGTGCCTACCCCTTCCTAGTAGCATATCCAGCCCACTCCATCCTGGCATTTCTTTCCTTAACATAGCTCACCTTCATTTATTATACAGTCCTTTTACAAATTTTCCTCCAGTTGCAAAAATTACATTCCAAAAAGTTCTTGATCATCTCCCCAAAACCATCCCTTTGGCAATGCAGATTGTTCCAAGAAATGTATCTCATCACAGTCATTGATTTCTTCACCTCAATTCACTCCCGTTGGATTATTTAACTTTCTTCTTTTCTAGATCAGCATTCTTCTACTATAACTCTCAGGCCTTTATGAAAGAAAACAGCCCTCATTCTTTCTCTGTTCCATGCTTCTTACATGATCTGCTTTCATATTTGGGTATTTGGGTATTGCCATGATGGTTGCTTTCTAGAATCTTTCTCCATTAGTTTAGTTTCCTGAAGTAACTTTACAACTGTGGCATTCCTCCCCATGTTGTTTATGGCATGCTTCCTGTATACTGGGTGCAATGTATCCACACATTCCATCTCCATGTGAGTCCTGCCCCTTACTTCCCCAGAGTTCTATCGATTCCCCCATCAGTTTTATTTGTTTCCCATCCTCTTGTACGTGTGCTTGTGTTGTTCTCCTTTCTTCAGCTCACCACACTGAGTTAGCCGCTCATCCTACTTACTCTCCCAGCCCTTGTATACTTACTATGTCTACATTTCGTTTTCTGTTCCACAGGCTTCTCTCACTCTTGCCTTTATACTGCAGTAATGTCTTCATTCTTCAACCATTGCAATCCCTATAAACCTTAGTTTATAGTTTACTTCCAAAACCTTTACCTCATTCCAGCACCAGACTGTGCAGTAAATATTATTTTCTCAATTTACTTAATTTAATTAAATAATCTCCATTCCTAGTATACAAAGTATTTATATGTCCTCA